>NC_140934.1:47155519-47453019 GCF_014529385.1 Adiantum capillus-veneris | reverse complement strand
GTCTCTTCCAAGGAATGTAATGGAATATTTCATTGCCTTAAATCCATGAAATCCAAAAGTGGGGTTTTTTTGCGAACGAGATTGTCCCTTTTTAAAGGTCATTTTTTACTTTGAAAACCTACAAGCTTTGAAAACCATACTTGTCTCTTCTAAGAAATGTCATGGAATATTTCATTGTCTTAAATCCATGAACACCAAAAGTGGGGTTTTGTTAGTGTTCGAGAAACATCAATTTCACAGACATACAAAATTGATTTTAAGGTAGACTGAAAGAGGAAAATTTCCAAAATAACTGGCAAATTTTTCAATTTAACTCTACTTTCTTAAATTTTCCAAGTGGATATTCTCCTTTTTCCCCTCCCTTCAGTCGACTGTTTTGTTTTTTCAAGCAGCTCAAGGCTAAGTTGAGACACACTTTTCATAAACATTGGGTTTTGTGCTAATGAGATCATCTCTTTTTTATGGAAATTCATAGCTTAAGTCCACTTTATCTTTTTATATTGAGACCTTTTCCCTCCAAGACTCTTTCATGGTGGTAACCTACTTTCTTCTTTACCTAGACTAATCATCCTACTTGGTCGACGGTCCTATTAACCAGAATCTGGCTAGATTCTCCCGCAAACAAAGAGAAAAAGATATAAAATAGAGTCTCTCTCTCCTCTCTCTTCCAACTTTCCTCTGTCTTCCTTTGCCATCACTGGCTTCTATGCTCCCGTGCTTGGCCAAGCCCTGCCCGCACTCCTTCGTGTTGCCCTTCGCACCATTTCCTGCTGCATGCCGACTTCCTATACGCTACCTCCTCGTGAGTTCCCTCCACCTTCCTCACACTTGGATATAGCCCCGTCCTTAGCCCTCGCACACAGAGAGAGAGAGAGAGAGAGAGAGAGAGAGAGAGAGAGAGAGAGAGAGAGAGATTCCTTGCGTGGAAACAGGACTGAGAGGGACATTGAGAGGCTTCTCCCTGTCTCGCCTCTCCCAGTCTGTAGACCACCATGTACGATGGCACTGGATCACCTGCCGACTGTGTCACCGCCTATACAGAGCACAATAAAAAATCATTGCGTTTTCTCTCTCTCTCTCTCTCACTTGTCCACGTGTTGGCTCGGTACGTTTCCACTTTGGAGAGACAAGAGCATCTGTTAATATTCTTGCGAAACAAATGCATGCAAAATTGGGGGCGCCTACTTTCTTCTTTTGTAGTCTTTGAGGAGATTGACAATTATTAGTGGTGTAGTTCATCGCCTTTATCTTCTTCTTTGGAAGCATTTGAAGAAAATGTCCCCTTACTAAGTCACCTCATCTTCTTAGTGCATGTGTAGCTAAGTCACCTCATCTTCACCTCTTTTTAGTCTTAAGTTGTAGCTTCTCTTCAAGTACCATAACACAAAATTCTTCAAAGTAAAGTGTGGTTGAGGGTGATTATTGAGTGCCATAATAATTCCATAAAATTTGGTTAAAATAATGTGAATGCAAAAATTGGTTTACCTCTCATTTTAGGTCGCAATATCAAGAATAGCCAATTTTTCTTAGCGAGGAATCTAGTTAATCAAGGCCTCCACATTCTTCCCTTCACCAAGCTTCTTAGATTCTACATTTTGGTGTGATTCTAGGTCTCACATTGGCAACCCAAAGTGCTCCAAGTCTCATACACCTTGTTCTATGCTTGCAAGGATGATGATGGGATTATAAGTAGCAACATTTCTTTGCTTCCATCCCTAAAGAAGGGATACATCAAGAGGGATTTGCAAACTTGGACGTACTAGAGAAGCAATTACCAAAAGCTTTAGGTTTGGTCGTTCTATTAGCAATAGAGCTATTGGTGTACTTCATCTTCTTCTTTGGAAGCATTTGAGGATAATGCCCCATTACCTAGTACATGTGTAGTGAAGGCACTTCATTTCCACCTCTTTTTGGGCTTAAGTTGTTCTATTATTGGTGTACTTCATCTTCTTTACCTTCTTCTTTGAAGGCATTTGAGGAAAATGCTTCGTTAATTAGTGCATGTGTAATAAAGGAACCTCCATTCCACCTTTTTTGGTCTTCAGCTACAACTTCTCCTCTAGTACCATAACACAAAATTCTTCACATCAAAGGTGCTTAGATGAGTAAGTATTGAGTGGCATAATAATGGCATCAAATTTGGTTGAGCAAATGTGAATGCAACAATGTGTATATTTTGTAATTTAGGTTACCAGCAGTAGTCACTTTATCTTAGCTAAGAATCTAGCTAGTCAAGGCCTCCACCTTCTCCACTCAAGATAAATTTAAGATTTTGCATTCTCATTTGATTCTAGGTCTCATATTGGCAAGCCAAAGTGCTCCAAGTCTCAAGCACCTTGTTGTGTGCTTGCACCAATGTTGATGGCATTCAATTCATCAACATTTCTTTGCTTCCATGCTGAAAGGAGTGATACATCAAGAGGATAGGTATAATCAAATTTGCTAGAGCAGTAGCTGCCAAAATCTTTAGGTCTTTTTGTTCCATCAGCAATAGACCATTTGGTGTACTTCATGTTCTTTGGAAGCACTTGAAGAAAGTTTTCTCTTACATTGTGCATGTGTAGTGAAGGCACCTCATTTCCAACTTTTTAGTCTTGACTTTAGATTATAGTCAAGTACCATATAAAATAAAATCTTTAAAACATAGTGCGCTCAGACAATAGTGAGTATTGAGTGCCATAATTACACCAACAAATATGGATGAAAGCATGTGAATGAGAGATCGGGTCTAATTCTCAATTGTGGTCACAATACCAACAATAACCACTTTATCTTAGCTAAAAATTTACTTAATCAAGGTCTCCACATTTCTTTCGTTCACCAAGCTTCTCAATGGGAAGATAGATGCAAGATTCTACATTTGGATGTGATTTGAGGTCTCATATTGCCAAGCCAAAGTGATCCAAGTCTCATACACCTTGTTGTATGCTTGCATCAAAGATGATGGCATTCAAAGCATCAATATTTCTTTGCTTCCATGCTTAAAGAAATGGTAGGTATATGCAGACTTGCTATAGCAATAGTTGACAAAAGCTTTAGGTCTTCTTATTCTATTAGTAATAGAAATATTGATGTACATCTTCTTAAGCTTCTATTTTGCATTCATTTCAAGGAAATGCCTCCTTATCTAGTTCCGGTGAAGCAAAAACACCTCATTTCCACCTTTTTTTTGGAAATTATCGTCATCAAAACCATAACACAAATTTTTTAAAAGAAAGGGAGAGTGAATATGGAGTGCTATAACAATGCCATTAAATGTGGTTGAAAGAGCATTGGGTTTAGTTATCACCAACGGTACCCACTTTATCTTAGCTTCTCCTCTTCACCGCTTATCAATAGTAAGATAAATTCAAGATTCATGCCTAAAGAAGGGATACATAAAGAGGGATAGGCACACTTGGACTAGCTAGAGAAAAAGTTGCTAAAAGCTTTAGATCTTCTTATTCTATTAGCAATTTAGCTATTGGTGTACTTCATCTTCTTTATCCTCTTCTTTAGAAGTGTTTGAAGAAACAAAGGCACCTCATTTCCACCTTTTCAACTCTTAAATTGCATCTTCTCCTCAAGTAACATAGTAGAAATTATTCAAAATAGAAGGTGGTTAGACAATAGTGACTATTGAGTGCCATAATAATGCCATCAAATTTGATTGAAAGAATGTGAATGCAATAGTGGGCGTAGTTCTCAATTTAGGTCATGATACCAACATTAGCCACTTTATCTTATCCAAGAATCTAGTTAATAAAGGTCTTCACCTTCTCCCCTTCACCAAGCTTCTCAATAGTAAGATAAATCAAGATTCTACATTTTGGTTTGATTCTGGAGTTAAAGCCAGAGTACTCCAAATCCTATATGCATTGTTGTATGCAAATGATGGTTGCATTCAAAGCATCACCATTTCTTTGGTTCCATTCTTAAGGGAGGGATACAACAAGAGAGATATTTGTGTACTTCATCTTCTTTAGCTTTTTTCTTTTGGAAACATTTCAAGAAAGATTCTCCTTACCTAGTGCAGGTGTAGCGAACGCATCTCATTTCCATCCTTTTTGGTCTTGAGATGCAGCTTCTCCTAAAATACCAAAGCACTAAATTGTCTACAAGAAAGTGTGGTTAGATGAGAGTGAGTACTGCATGCCATATTAATGCCATCAAATTTGGTTGAAAGAATGTGAATGCAACATTGGATCACTTTATCTTAGCCAAGAATCTAGCTAATCAAGGCCTCCTCCTTCTTTGCTAAGATTCTTTGTAAAAAGATAAATTCAAGATTATACATTCTAGTGTGATTTCATTTGTATGCTTGCACCAATGATGATGGCATTGAAAGGATCAAAATTTCTTTGCTTCCAACCTAAAAGAAGGGATAGGTATACTTGGACCTTGCCAGAGCAATAGTTACCAAAATCTTTAGGTCTTCTTGTTTTATTAGCAATAGATATATTGGTATATTTCAACTTCTTTATTTTCTTCTTTGGAAATATTTGAAGAAAATGTCCCCTTACTTACATGTGTAGCAAAAGCACCACATTTCTACCTTTTCCGACGAGTTATTTTTTTCACGCACGATTGATTCTCCTTATAATGGGGGCCTTACAAATGTGCGTTTTTACCACAGAAAATTACAAGGGGTAAATCAGGCTCCATACTTAACAAGCTCCCACTTGGAGACTGATCTCCAAACCAAACCTGTGACTGATTTCCATCCTGGCTTCTTATCCTTGAATGCCGATTGAATATGAGCAAAAGCTCAACTTCTCCTTGTTGACCACCTTTGTAAACATGTCTGCAGGATTTTCACTTGTATGCACCTTTCCTAGTTTTAGCTGTCCCTCTTCCAAAAGAGTGCATATGAAGTGATATCTCACCTCAATGTGCTTTGTCCTTGAATGAAAGGCTGAGTTCTTTGTAAGATGGATAGCGCTTTGTCTATCATTGTACAAGACACAATTGTCTTGTTTGAATCCAAGCTCTTCTAAGAATCTGTGAGGCCATAGAATTTCTTTGCTTGCCTCTGTCATTGCTGCATACTTTGCTTTCGTGGTAGAAAGTGAGACCACTTTCTGCAGCTTTGAAGCTTAGCTTACTGCTGTGCCTCCAACCGTGAAGACATAGCCCGTAGTTCTCCTTTGAGTATCTTTGTCACCTACCATATCTGCATCAGCATACCCTTGAAGAAAAATATCAGCTCCTCCAAAGTACAAAGCATTTGTTGTTGCCCCTTTTAGATAGCTAAGTATCCAATTCACAACTTGCCAATGCTCTTTACCTGGGTTGTCCATGAACCTACTCACAACTCCCATTGCATGTGCAATGTCTGGTCTTGTCCAGACCATAGCAAACATTAGAGAACCTACCGCTGCAACATATGGAACTTTAGACATATAGGCTATCTCCTCTTGTGTCTTTGGACACATATCCTTCGTTAGTTTAAAGTGACGAGCCAAAGGTGTAGAAACTAGTTTTGCATTTTGCATTGCAAACCTTTCTAGTACCTTCTTGATGTAATCCTCTTGAGATAGCTTTATTGTCTTCTTCGTCCTGCCCCTTGATATTTTCATACTAAGTATCCTCTTTGGAGCACCTAAATTTTTCATTGAAAAAGATTTAGACAGCTCCTCTTTTAGGTCTTTGATGTCCTGCATGTTAGCACTTGCAATCAACATGTCATCAACATACAACATTAGGATGATGAATTTCCCATCTCCCAAATTCTTCGTGTAGACGCAATGATCTGAGTTGCATCTTGTGAATCCATGATCTAACATCCATTGATCGAACTTCAAGTGTCATTGTCTTGATGCTTGCTTTCATCCATACAATCTTTTCTTTAATCTGCAAACCATTTTCTCCTTACCTTTTACTTCATACCCCTTTGGTTGAAGCATGTAAATTTCCTCCTCTAAGTCACCGTGAGGGAATGCCGTATTTACATCCATTTGCTCAAGATTTAGATCATGAGTAGACACAAGGCTTAAGACAAGCCTAATTGAGTTTATTTTTACAACATGATACAATATTTCATTGAAGTCAATACCTTTCTTTTGAGAAAACCCTTTTACCACAAGCCTAGATTTGTACCTTTTCTTCCCACCTTCTTCTTCCTTCAGCTTGTACACCCATTTTTTTTGAAGTGCCCGCTTACCTTGAGGCAACTCAACCAACTCCCATGTTTGGTTGCGATGTAGTGAGTCTATCCCCACTTGCATGCTCTTTGTCCATTCTTCTTTGGATTCATGTTGCATAGCTTCTTTGTATGATTCTGGCTCTCCAGAATCTGAGATCAAGAGATGGTTGAAGGAAGGAAAAAACTTTTCTGGAGGTCTACTTGCTCTTGTAGATCTTCGGGGAATAGGTTGAGGCTCCTCATTTGGTTGACGTTGTTGCACATTGTCACCGTTTGCAGTCCTTGAGTCTTCACCGTCCTCAAGCTCCATGTACTCCTCACCTGTTTCTTTTGTTTGTTTTCTTTCCAAGTAATTTTTGTACATATTTTGTTCGTTAAAAATTACATCCCTACTCCTTAAGATTTTACCATCTTCACGATTCCATAGGCGATACCCAAAGTCACCTTCTCCATAGCCAATGAAGAAACACTTTTTGGACTTTGCATCTAGCTTTGATCTTAAGCTTCTATCTATGTGTATGAAAGTCTCATACCCAAACACTTTGAGAAATGCATAATTCACTGGTTTTCCCGTCCATGCCTCTTCTGGAACTCCCCCATCCAATGCCCTTGAGGGTGAGCGGTTGATTAAGTACACAGACGTACTTACAGCTTCCGCCTAAAGCTCAACCGGTAGGGCTGCATGTAGCCACATGCTTCGTGCTCACTCCATGATTGTCCTGTTCATCCTTTTCGAAATCCCATTTTGTTGAGGTGTCCTTGGGGTTGTCCTTTGCCTCTGAATGTCGTTGCTAGCACAAAAGCTTTCAAAAGCTTGGCTGCAATATTTTCCTCCATTGTCGGATCTGAGGCATTTAACCTTGGTACCTGTTTCATTCTCCACAAAGGCTTTCCACCTTTGAAATATGGAAAATACAATGGACTTATTCTTCATGACATAAACCCATGTTTTTCTAGTCGCATCGTCTATGATAGTTACATAGTACAATGAGCCACCAAGTGATGGTGTACTTGCAGGACCCCAAACATTAGAATGAACCAACTCAAGATTTTTATTTTTGCTTTCATTTCCTGATTTTTAAAATTTTACCCTCTTTTGTTTACCATAAACACGATCTTCACAGAACTCTAAGTCCTCTTCTTTCAAACTTGGTAGAAGTTTTTTTGTTTGAAGGATTTGCATTTCTTTGGCACTCATATGCCCAAGCCGGTAGTGCCACACTGCACTGTCAACTTCTGTAGTTGCTGCACAAGCTGAAGGTTGCGTGCTAACAATACACAAGTAAAGTGTACCGATCTTTTATCCCTTGGAAACCACCAAAGATCCCTTTGAGATCTTCCATAGTTTGTTTCCGAATGCAATGTTGTGACCTTCATCGTCCAATTGTTCTGTAGAGATCAAATTTTTCCGAAGAGAAGGAACATGCCTAACATCTTTAAGCTTCCATTCATTTCCGTTAGCAGTTTTGACAGAAACTGTACCTTTACTGACAATCTCACAAGTTTCATCTTCTCCCAAGTATACATACCCAAAATTACCTTTGGTGTAATCTTGGAAATGTTTCTTGTGTGGTATCGCATGGAATGAAGCCCCGAAATCTACTATCCAGGAATTAGACACATTGTCTAATGAGAGAATTAGAGCATCTTGCTCTACTTTACCTGCCACATTGGTCTCTGATGTTGGCTTGTTTTCTTGAGACTCAGTCTTCTTCTTCTTCTTGGACTAGCAATCCTTCTTGATATGGCCCTTCTTGTCGCAGTTCCAACATTCAAGAACCGACTTTGTGTGTGACTTGCTCCGTCTTGAGCGATCATGACCCTTTTGGTTTTTGAACCTCTCTTTAGGCCTTCCTCTTGTTTCCACTGACAGTGCAACACTTGATGATTCTACTCTCCTTTGTATTTCCTCACTTAGGAGAACACCCACAACATCATAAAATTTAAGTGTATTTACTATCCGGTAGAGATGATAGTATAAGGAGAGCTTGCACTTTGTTATCGAAATTGATTTTCACCGATCGAAGTTGATTTATGTTTGTGTTAAAGTCATTTAGGTGTTCTGCAACTGAACCATTCTCTGCCATCTTTAGATTGAACAAGCACTTCATAAGAAATACCTTATTGGATGCCGATGGTTTCTCATAAAAGTCATCAAGTGACTTCATCAAGTCCTCCGTGGTCTTCATCTCCGAAACGTTGAAGGCCACCGTTGACACCGAGCTTAACTGGATTGTTCCCAATGCCTTTCAATCAAGGACAATCCATGCTTCATCTACCATCGTTGCGGGCTTCTTTGCAAGACCGTCTAGTGGCAAATAGAGGTCCTTCTGGTAGAGATAGTCTTCAATCTACATCTTCCAATGTTGGAAGTTTTTGCCGTTGAACTTCTCAATCTTGAGCTTCCCTTCCTTCGCCATAACTCCCACTCAATTCAAGGAATCCTTTCCTTGAGATAACTTAGCTATGAGAAAACCTTGCTCTGATACTAGTTGTTAGGAAATAAGACGTAGCTAAATAGATATTTGAGTAGATTACTTAATGGAGAGAGATAGATTTCACCCACAAGAGATTATAGAGGAGAGAGAGAGAGAGAGAGAGAGAGAGAGAGAGAGAGAGAGAGAGAGAGAATACACACGATATACGTGGTTCACCTAATGTGGGCTACGTCCACGAGAAAGCAGCCACTCAATGGCTTTAGTACTTCAAAACAAGAAGTAGTTTACAAAGGGATTATACCCTTAATAGAGTTCCCGCCTTGCTTCACTCTCACCACTTCACACCCACCTTGTTGCATCAACTTCACACTTTAAAATGTGTGTAGAAATGGCCTCCTTTTATAGGCCAAAAGGGCTGCCCTCTCTCATGAGAGGCAACCATGTGTAGCCGCCCTTGTGTAGATAAGTCCAAATCGGACTCTCCAATCCGCCCATGTGTGGCCGCCCTTGAGAAGACAAGTGACTTTAAATTCGGCCACTGGCCATTGAATTCGGCCACCGGCCACCGGCCATTGACCATCGACCACCGGCCAACCGACTGTTCGTTTTTCGACCACTTTTCGACCGCCATTTGGCCATAATATTCCGGCAAAAAGGAATATTCCGTCGACAGCCGTGAAAATTTTGGTTTCCGGCGAGTGATTTAATTTTTTGGTGAGTAATTTTTCTTCACGCACGATGGCTTCTCCTCATAATGGGGGCCTTACAAATGTGCATTTTTACCATAGAAAATTACAACGGGTAAATCAGGCTCCATACTTAACAAGTTGGTCTTCTTTAAAGGTTGCTTGGACAAAAATTAGATAATGATGCATCGTCATCATCAACAAAAACATTAAACAAGTGGTGAAATCATGAGGTGTGCCAATTGAAAATGCTTAGTTCCTCGATTGAGACATAGAGTGAAACTAGAGCTAGAGGCATAGCTAAGTATCTATTGGTGCTTCAAAAGGGTTTGAAAACTAAAATCCTAAAGGATAAATAAATGATAAAACAAAGAGCTCAATGAAAAAATGAATCTCCACGACCAAGTGTTATTAAAGTAACACTTGTCATCCATAAAGACACTCCCTTTGAGAAGCACTAAAAAGGACCAAGTGTTATTAAAGTAGCACTTCCCATCATAAAGACACTCCCTTTGAGAAGACCAATTGTTAGCAGGCTGCTGCAACGGACGTCTATAGTATAGTTATTTGGGACTAACATAATTTCAATACATAGAGAATTGGCCGAATGGGGCATGGAGACTCGTTGAGGGTGTCAACCTCAAGAAGTGAACCTAGCAGGATAATCTATCAGCACAACAAGCAAACCATCACTCTCTGATCTAAAAATCTACCTATGTCCTATCTTGCTGCTGTAGCCATCATTGTTACCATATACATGTGGTAGTGATGTGTGTGGACACACTTAGGACCGCATCGGGGCATTTTTTCCCTCAATAGGAGGTTTTTCCCTCCGTGCATTGTATATACACCCATCACTCTAGAACTATCTTATCTTTTCATTGCACACTAGTGATACACTCTCTCTTGTGTTCCTTGAGATTTCTTCATCTTCTCCAAGTTGTGTGCATTTCCCTACAACCTTATTTCCAACAATTGGTATAAAGAGTAGGTTGCATCCTCCTGGGCTTCATTCTCAACGTTGCCAATACATGCCTGCTCACTTTCTCAGATTTTTGTGAGCTTTGGTGAGCTTTAGCAGGTCAATAAATACTTTAGGATATCTTGTAGAGCTTGGTCTGTTGAGATTTTTGATTTGGGCTCATTTTGGCCTCCGTTTCCACTACAAGTAAGTGATGCATAGGCAATTTTGTCATTTTGTGTAGAATTTTTGTCAATGTCGTTTTTTGCATAATAGGGGGTTGTGCTATATAGCACATGTTGGTCTCACTTTGTTTCTCCTCTTTTCAAGCACTGTTCACATCAGGTGCATGCATTCACCATGGATGACAACAACATAGATGTGTTCAAGATGTTTGTTGCCAAGGACAGATTGGATGGGGACAATTACCCTATGTGGGATTACATGATGCAACATGTTCTTGTGTCAGAGCGTTTGGAACATTGTGCAAGGCATTGATGTACGTCCTGGTTTTGTGGATATAGGTGATTTTGACGATGCTATATACAGGTTTTGTTGGCAGGATTTATTGTTGCTAGAACTGTTATGCTTACTTTTTTGCTAAGCTCGTTGCGATGTAAGAGATGCACATGCTCATGCATTGATTGCATTTTCTGTGAAGCACACACACTATTTGTTCAACAAATCTACAAAATAGGCTTCCAAGGATATTTTGGCTCGTCTTTATGCAAGTTGCAATGAGGCTAAAATTGCATTGCTGCGTAAAGAACTGGAGTCAAATATTATGCATGACTAAGATGAAATGGACACTTTCCTTGCTAGTGTCAATAATATAAATGAGCAACTTATTTTTGCAGGGTGAAGTCATTTTTGACAGTTCCCTTGTGTAGAATGTTCTTGATGCTTTGCAAGAATTTTCCCTTGTACTTGGAGACTTATGACCCAAGGAAATCCTGAAGTTGTCAAGTTTGATGCATAATGCACGTTGTTGTTGCAAGAGTCACTTACAAAAAAAAACAAGGCTAAATAGCATGCAGTTGAATAGGCCTTTTATTACTGATCAAAGAAAAAGTGGTAATAGTAATGCGGCCACTTCTCATGGTTCTTCTATGAGTGGAAAGTCACATATTCCTAATGCTTATGCGGGCAACACTTTGTTTGGAGTCAAAGATTATGCATGAAGAAGATGAAATGGACACTTTCCTTGCTAGTGTCAATGATATAAATGAGCAACTTATTTTTGCAGGGTGAAGTCATTTTTGACAGTTCCCTTGTGCAGACTGTTCTTGATGCTTTGCAAGAATTTTCCCTTGTACTTGGAGACTTATGACCCAAGGAAATCCTGAAGTTGTCAAGTTTGATGCATAATGCACGTTGTTGTTGCAAGAGTCACTTACAAAAAAAAACAAGGCTAAATAGCATGCAATTGAATAGGCCTTTTATTACTGCTCAAAGAAAAAGTGGTAATAGTAATGCGGCCACTTCTCATGGTTCTTCTATTAGTGGAAAGTCACATATTCCTAATGCTTATGCGGGCAACACTTTGTTTGGAAATTCTGGTGAAAAGAAAAAAAGAAGATGCATTGCCATTATTATAAAGCTAATGATCACTTGATCAAGCAGTGTCCAAAATTGAAGGCAAAAGCGGCTAAGAATAAAGAGGCTGGTTCCACTAAAAAGGCAGCTATTGTTGAGTCTTCTGTGAAAGGAGATACGATGCTAATGTTGATGCAAAATGGGCTTTTAGTGCAGAGTGCACTTATGATCCTTCGATCCTTGATGCATGTATGTCAAATGCTGTAGATGCTCATGTGTGGTACTTTGACAGTGGTGCTATGAAGCACATTACGTATCATTGTGACTTGTTTACCTCTCTCAAGGATGTCCCTCACAGGAATATAGTCATTTGTGCCAACAATGCCTCTTATCCGATTAAGAGAGTTGGAAAGATTGTGCTTACTACTGCAAATGAAAATTCTTTCACACTTGTTGATGCATTGTATGTACCTAGGATTAAAAAGGATCTTTTGTCCATATATGCACTTCCTAGACTTGATCTTGTGGTCAAATTTGTGGATGACAAATGTATAGTATATGATCTTTGTTTTGGTGATGAAATTTTTGCATCTTGCATTTTATGTCGTGGGATATATAAGCTCACTTTGTATGAAAAGTCTGGGTAGAATTTTGCAAATGCTATTGTGGATTCAAAGGTTGCTTTAGATGCAAAACTTTGGCATGCATGTTTTGGGCATCTAAATTTTGTCAGTTTGCTACATTTGCAAAAATTTGAGATGGTTGCTTCTTTTGCCGCCTCTTGAAACACCTGTCAAACATGTTTGTGAAGGCTGTATTCTAGGTAAGATGCAACGTTTGAAGTTTCCAAAGGATGGTTTAGATAGGGCTACATTCAAGTTGCAACTTGTGCATAGTGATGTTTGTGTGCCCATACAAACTCCATCCTTGGGCAATTACCCTTACTTCATGACTTTTATTGATGATTTCTTTAGGCATGCATGGGTGTGTCCGCTTGAAGTGAAGTCCAAAGTGTTTATGTACTTTAAACAATTTATGGCTATGGTTGAAAATGTCTTGAAACGTATGTCTTGAAACGTACTATGGGCACCGTCCGTTCAGATCGAGGGGGGGAGTATGTGTCTCATAAATTTAATGCATTTCTAGCTAGTCATGAGATAAAACACAAATGTTGGCCTCCCTATATGTGGTTCAATATGCCCATAAGGCACCATCCAAGAAGTCATCCCACAACTTTGTCTTCTTTTACACCATATTTCTAATGATGCCTGCAATGACACCGTTAGCCTTCTCCACCAAACCTGTCGACTGTGGGTAGTAGGGTGTGCTATGATGATGTAGAATGTGAAGCTCTTCACAAACTTTTGTGAGTAAACCCTTATTGAACCCGGGACCATTATCAAAAACAATCTCCAGAGATGTGCCAAATCTACATCAAATATTAGTATAGTCAAACCTGCTCACTGTTTTACCATTTACCCTTGCCACACTTTGAGCCTCTACCCACCTAGTCATGTAATCTATAGCCACTAGAATGTAGATTTTACCATTTTTTGTTCTAGGAAGAGGATCCATAGCATCAATGCCCTGCTTTTCAAAGTGTCCCTTTACAAGTACTATTTGCCTCGGGCTGCCATGCACCAACCTTCTATTTCCATTTCCTTGACAATTGTGACTGCTTTTACACCAATGCCCGGGGGATTCACCATGGAAAACTTACCGCACCACATAAGTGTAAGGGAGGGGGGCTTTTTTACAAGTTACATAAGCGTATAAGTTAGGGGCAAGCCCCCAGAAATTTATCTCCCAAGCTTAAAAATAAGGGAGGGGGTATCATATTGATGGGGGGGGGGGGGGGGGGGGGGGGGGGGGGGGGGGGGGGGGGGGGGGCTGACCCGGGATGATTACTTGTAACAATTGGTCATCGGTGTGCACTAGAACTCAAATGAATTTTGAAGAAGTTTTTTATTAGGTCATACATCAAATTTTGCATCAAGCCGGTCATGGATAAGGGATGATCTAGAGCAAGTCAAGGGTTGATTTACACCAGTTTTGGATGGGTTGGGATTGGATGAGTAGCCAGAGTGCAGGCTGATCGGGCACATAGTTTGAAAGTCAAATTAAGACACATTGAGGGTACATCTAGTTATCAACAGAAGTGGTTCCTTAGTACATTGCCAGTCACTATGCTACACTCTCTTTGACTATTTTTACTCACTTAGATCATGTGAGACCTACATTTTATGTGTAAGATAGGGTATGATAGTTTTCTTTATTGATTGTCGTATAAGTGTAGAAAGGGGGATCATATTCCCTACTATGTGTCATATATAGAGATTTTATCAAAGTTGTTCGCTCGCAGGTGGCGTCCCTTTTTATATATAGAGTGAATCCCCCGGGCACCAATGTTGGACATCTACATGCAAGCTTGGCCAAACATACCCCACAAGTAAAATCTTCTTCACGATTAATTCTTGAGAAAAATGACCACCACATGCCTCTTCATGCAAACATTTTAGAATGGTTGAGATTTCCTCGATAGTTGGTACTCTTCTACACACTTAGTCCTTTCATCTTTGATAGAGGGAGCCTTCTAGGAAGAGATAGAAACTTGCCTTCTTCATGAGTCTCCTCTTTTGAGCTTTTGTGAAGTCTTGTGAAAACTCACCCTCCAAAATGTAGCCAATGACTCCAATCCCTGGTATCTTGGTTACTTGACAGTTGCTGCCACGATGATGACCTGCACTTCTTTCTCAATACATGTAACTGCTTGTTGTGCAAGTAAGGAAACATCTTTATTTTATTTCCTAGGAATATGATACAATTGCACCTCTTCAAATTGATTAAACAACATAAGGATGACATGAACATTTGTCTTTAAGCTTTCATTCTTACACACCCAAATTCCTAAGATTTGGTTCACAATGAGAAGTGCATCTCCCTTTGCCATGAGACATTGTATTACTTGACTAATGCACATCTTCAAACGATGAAGTAGTATGTCACACTCTGCTTCATTTTCTAGTTGAACCTGGTAGATTGACCTTCTCTTTCATGATGAACTCTCCACTTGGGTTGAGAAACACTAGCCCTCCCCCTGCTTTTCCTGTGGCTCGTCGAAAAAATCCATCAAAGAACAAGGTAAAAGCATTAGGAATACTTTTTGGTGGTGGCAATGGTAGGGTATTTATTTTAGGCACCTTAATCTCCTTCTTATGTATCCTATAAGTGAGAATCCCTGCCAATGGTGCACACACACTATCTTCTACGTTGAAAGAGTATTAGAACTCTTGCAACTCCATAGTCCACTTTGAGATCTTAGTACTAAGATTCATGTGAGATGACACCCAAGGAAACAAATTTTTTGTAGTGAGAATTACAAAAGGTTTTGGTGCCAAGTAGGATCTAAACTTTCTCATTTCAAACATGAGAGAAAGCATCATGAGTTCTGATTTTGTGTAGCCTCTCTCCAAAGCATTCATGACCCTACTAGCAAAGTAATGGATTTCATCCTGGTACTATGGGGATCTTGTTGTAGCAAAACAACATTAATTGTTTCTTTTCCAACAGTAGAGCTAACAAAGAATGTGTACTCCCAACAAGGAGGCATAAGTGTTGGTAATTCTAACAGAATGACTTTGATGTTACAAAAATATTCTTCAAGCTCATCAGACCAAACAAACTTGACTTGTTTTGTCAATTTTTGCAAGGGGTGATATAACTCCGAGGCTAAGTGAATGAAGCGTGACATATACTTCACCTTTTAAATGAATGAGATGACCTCCTTAAGACTCTTGCGTGATGGTAACTCAATAAGAGCCTTTGCCTTTGAAGGATCCACTTCGATGCCTTTGTAAGAAACTTTTGACCAGCCAAGATCACTTCATGCTCACCTATGTGGCACTTGTTGGGGTTGAGTTGATCTCCCATGTTGTAGAGTTTTTTCAAACCCTCTTCTACCTTTTGTAAATGTAATGATTTTGAGCTATAAATGCAAAAATCATCAATAAAAACCCTAATGGACTTTCCAAAGAATGCTTGAAACACCATGTTTATGAAGCATTGGCAAGAGCATTTGTCAGGCCAAATGGTATGACTCTGAAAGCATAACAACCCCCCCAAAAGATGAAGGTTGTTTTTAACTGATCCTCCAATGTGATACCTATTTGAAAGTAACCTGAGTAGCCATCGCACACAGGTGTACTTCTCGTGACCAACTACCTCATTTAGTATCGTCCTGAAATGGGAGGGGAAAGTGATCTCTTTTTGTTGCCTCATTTAGTGGACGGTAATCCACACACACCCTCCACTTGGGAGTGACAACAACGGGAGAGACCCACTATGAATTCTCCACTAGATAAATGAAACCTGCTGCTAGAATCTTTCTTACCTCCTTGAGCAAAGCCTGCTCCTTGATGACTCATAGCCTTTGTATATTTTGAGCCTTAGGTGTGGCCTCTCGCTTTAGCTCGATTTTGTGTTGAACATCATCTACTCCACGCATGTCCATGTAGTCTTTAGCAAAAATCTTAGGAAATTTTCTTAGCACACATTTGAACTCCCCTCTTTCTTCCTTTGTAAGTGTGGTTGATAGCATACCTTCTAGCATCCCTTCGTCTTGCACACCTTGGTTTTCTTGAGGACCTACCTCCTCCAAGCCTGGGAAAAAGGTTTCTTGGCCACTTGGCTTAAACTTTACCCTATGACTTCAATGGAAGACTCCTCTTCCGTAGTGCTACCGCTACCTTTTTCTTCCAGTCTCCCTCCATCTCACTTTGCGATGATTCTTCATGGGTCTCCTCTTGATGTTTCTATGTAAGTTTGGACTTGAGGATTGCAAACCTATGGCCACTCCCATGGAAATAGATTTGAAATTGAGTCTTCATGATACCGGTGACCCTGCTGATGTCACTCTTTACCAAACTATTGTTGGCTACCTTATTTATGTATGCAACACGAGGCCATATATTTAATTTGCAATCTCATAGGTCAGCAAATTTATGTATAGCCCAAGGTCTAAGTATTGAAAGGCTGTACAGAGGATATTTCACTACTTGAGTGGCACTTTGCATCTTGGCTTGTTTTATCCCAAGGGGGGATCATTGCTGCCAAATTTACATGCCTTTCTAGACTTAGATTGGGTTGGTTGTTTTGACACGCAAGTGTCCGTGAGTGGTTTTTATTTCATGCTCAGTAGCTCATGCATATCATGGCTGAGCAAGAAGCAACCAATTGTTGCCACTTTGATTTGTGAGGCTATGTACAGGGCAGTCTTCACAGCTACGATTGAGTGTGTATGGCTCAGACGCCTAATGGCTGATTTGGGTGTTGGACAAGACACTGCCAACCCTATCTACAGTAACAGTTAGAGTGCATTGGGAGTTTCAAGGAACCGAGCTTTTGGTGCTTGCACAAAGCACATCGAGGTGCATTACCACTATGTTAGGGAAAGACTCTCATCAGCAGATATCATCTTGGCTAATATTCCAATGCACAAAAACCTTGTAGATAGTTTCACAAAGGCATTGTCTTCTGAGAAGTTCAAAGCTTTTTGCAAATCTTTGGGCTTACTCCGCTTTGTGAACTAATCATGTCCTCAGAGCATGGAACTTCCCTATACTCTATGTGCTATCTCTCGTTCACCGCATCACTCCCAAGGGAGACTTGTTACCATATATATGTGGTAGTGATGTGTGAAAACACACTTAGTGCCGTTGGGGCATTTTTTCCCTCACTAGGAGGTTTTTCCCCCGTGCATTGTATATATGCCCATCACTCTAGGGCTATTTTATCTTTCCATTGCACACTAAGCAATACACTCTTTGTTGTGTGCCTTGAGATTCCTTCATCCTCTCCAAGCTGTGTGCATTTCCCTGCACCCCTATTATAAAAAATCATGCCATTTCTTCAACCAAACAAACTTGGATTGTCATGAACCTTTCAGGGAAGCTATATTAGGTCTAAGGACACTAATCTACAAGGTTTGGAGGTCATCCAACAAGGTACAAAAATCCTAATCCATCATGGTCTAGGTCAATAAAATTGCATCAAAATAGTCTAGATAGGTCGTCCTAAGGTCTAACATCACTCACTTATGGTCAGAATCATTTAAGCATTGAAACTTGTAGATTAAGCTCACAAATATGTAATCATGAACCACAAAAACACGGAGAATGCTTATACTTAATTGAAAGAGCAAGAGATAAGGAACACAATGTAACTTTAGAAATCAACTTTGGATTATGAGATCATGAGAAAAATTAATTACAAGTTGTATATGAGAAGCTGCTCACAATCGTACGTACAAAGCTCTTCCAAAACTTTTGATAGTGTTATAATGTTCTTTCCAAATTAAGGGTATTTTGGGCTCTATACCTAGGGCTTTTCATATGGCCAACGGCCGGCTCACATAGCTTCAACTCATTACAAAAGAATACACTAAGAGTATACAACATTCGGCTCAAAATTATGTAGGCTCTTTTGCAAGGCTTTTTGAAAATTATAGGATAGATTACATTAGAATCTTGGATCTTGGACAAGGTGTGGTTGGCTAGAGGGAGAAGCTGTGTAAGGTCTCCGACCCCGAGCTAAAGAACACCATTGTACCATGAAACAATCATAATGGAGAAAAATTACTATTTTTAGCAGTTTTTCCAAAACTATCGATGCCATGATGTTTAGAATGTCATAGAGCTTCCAAAAGTGAATTAAAATAATTTTTGTGGAAATTTTCCAAAAATAGTAAGTTTTTGGTCATCCGACCCGTTAGTTTTGACCGTCTCGAAAAACTGCACCCGTACCCCAAATTTGAAAAAAATGCATTTTCGGACGTCGGAGGCTGCTAAATATGGCAGGTACCCAGGTTGATACACCTTAGTTAGAGCTTAGTATCGCAAGTTCCGGCATTAAATTCTGATTCGTATTGCCCGTCTTAGGTTAAAATTAAATTTTCCTAAAGTTGTGCAAGGCGGCACCGGGACTCGCGGGCTGTGTGGGAACTTGCTCCAGGCCACTCCAGACTGAGTTTGGCAGTAAGAGGGCGTCCTCTCACACACTCACAGAGCTCGTGGGCTACTTTCCATGAAAGAGAGAGAGAGACTAAGTGAGCTCTTGAGCAGGTTGGGACACTTGGTAAGTATGCAACTAGAGCTGCCATGCATGAAGTGAGTACTCCTCCAAATGCATATAGCAGGCAAATTCAAAATTTTCAGCTTGTGAGCCTATATAAGAGCATGCTCACACACGCACAAGCACACATATATTCTCACACACACACTAAGTACACACACACACACACACACACACACACACACACACACACACACACACACACACACACACACACACACACACACACACACACACCTTGAGGAGGTGCTGCCGGCAGACATAGTCTTTGGAAGAGGGGCTAGGAGGGAAGGTGCTGCCCGTTTCTCATCTCAAGGATGCCCTTGCATTAGAATTTTGAGAGGAATTCAGCCGTAACCTCGGTAATTTTTGATTTAATTCATGCTTGTTGTAATTCCCTCTCTACTATCCTCTTAATTCCGCATCTAGTATGCATAATCATAGTCAAAATACTCATTAGATACTCTCCAATTCTCCGTATCCATGATCCATTGCATAAATATTAATCTAATTAGTAATTATGCAAGCAATTAGTCTCTGTTAATCATAGATTAATGCATGATTAAGGAATCAACCGCTAGTCACCATTGTAATTAAGAACAATCGGCATTGAGGTAGAGATGGTCAACTGCTTTCTATTGCCACACAATGTTTAAACAACTAAATTAGAATCAATTAGCTCATAGATTAGGATGTAATTAGTGAAATTAATCCATCATTAATCACTAGGAAGGGAGAAACCCTCTCACCTATGCATACGGTAAATCTGCAAACCTCTACTTGCATTAGGAAGTGATTAAGCATGCCAAATTCATCTCTAGTATATAGATTGAGAAGAAACCTAAAATTCTTAACTATCTAGGCAAAATAATTAACCTTAGGGCCAATTCCCATAGAACAAGTAAGGTGCTATCAGAAATCTCTATATCTTGAAGTAATCAAACCTCTCGTATAAGGGGATTTGCTTATTGAAACTAATCCGCATCATGGTTGTATGTTACTCTCGAATGTTAGATCTCTTTTTCCAAGTTGTCAATTAAGTAGTGAGTATAAAATGGCCCCCGTAAAGAGAACTCGTTTCGGTGGTTCCCACGACCGTGAGGCGGGGACAAGCAACACTAATGGAAAGGGAAAAGGTCCCATGGTCGACCAAGTACCGGCCATCTCACGGAGCAATGATGAGGAAATTGTGGAGCTATGTCAAGTTTTAATTCAAGTTTGTTAAAGCAACATTGCATTCAATAACGTGAGATGAAAAACACATTTCTCAACATGTTGGAAATCAACGGAAACCACGGTATTTAAATTAATTGTATTTTATATTCAAGTAGGAAGAATGCTTTTGGAATATACTGTCTGAAGTAGGAAAGATTGGTTGCTAGGGAAAATTTAGCTCAGCTAGTTCATTTTCAATTCCAATGTTGATCTAGTCCGAACCCCCTCTTGATCATAGGGGGCAGCTCGCGAAGTTATTCGCAAGCTAGAGTTCCTGCGAAGTTATTCGCAGGAGCTAGAGTTCCTGGTTAAGGGCTCTTGAATCCATGACTCCTGGTTAAGCGGTGGATATCCATGAGTGCTGGTTAAGCGGTGGAAGTCCACGACTGCTGGTTAAGCGGTGGACAACCTAGTTGTAAGGGCAACTAGGCGACAACGGGTGAAGTAAACACTCACTGGGGGATTTCGTGCCTCGAGAGCATTGGAACTTTAAATGAATGAGTTTTTGAGTGAATATTTACTAGAATTACTGTCTTGGTGCCGCTTTGCAATACTGGTTGAAGGGCTGTATTAAAGAACTTGTGAATCGGAAAAATAAACAAAGAACTTATATGTTGAACAACAATTGTGGTAGTAATTAGGTAACAAAGGAAGTGTGAGTATGGGGTGGAAAGTGGGAGATTGGCTCGGGTTGCCAATGCCTATGAGAAGGGTGGTCCCGATTGGTCGGGAACTCTTCGTCCCCATAGTACTATAAATTGACGCTAGTATTACTCATGACCCCAAGAGCGGCGAAGTCTCAAGTGTACGTGCCTCTGAAAGCTATGGGGAAAAAGGAACTTGGGACTTACCTCCTCTTGGAAGATGGGTTTTAGGACCGATAATTGATTAGACATGCTTCCATTGCGAGGTGCACTAGATCTCGATGCTAGTATGCTCAAACTCGATTCACTTGGTGATGAGAGATCGTCTGCTAGTTGAACCTAAAACCACGTTGTTTGTTTCCTCTATAGATGTAGTGGCCATCAGGTTTACCATCAAATCCGTTGTTTGAGATGACGGGGTGGGGACCTCACACCTGGTATCAGAGCTATAGATTTACGAGCTGGAAAATGATGTTGTTTGAAATTTTAAAAAATAAGGGATAGTAGGATAGCTCGTACTCAAAGCTTGAGTATGATGTTTCCCACAATAATGACATTGGATTTGTCTAGTGGATTGTCTCCTGAGTGATGTTAAAGAGTTTTACTCGTTGAGCTTGTTGGGATTCAGTGGGTTCCGCATGATGTTTTTTGAGATGTCGTTGGTGCGACTAGTGCTGCGGGCAGGTAGCCTGTTGATGCACATAAAGTTATAAGTATGGATCAAAGATCTCGAGTAAAGTTTTTACCATTATTTATCGGACAATTTTGGATGTATTCAATGGAATTTTACTAATGGTGCAATGGTTAAATCCTTTGTGATAGATGTACATATTAAGTAGGCTGGTTAAGCCCAAAAAGTTAAATTTCTTCTTGAGTATGGAAAAACCTAGGTTCATTTGAGAAGAGTGCTATAGTAATGAGTTTTATACCATTGGATAGGTACCGTCTACTGCGCTATGTACCGCCATTCAGGAGAAAAAGCTTCTCCTTAAGCAAGCTCAGCCTCCAACCTTTAAAGGTGAAGGGGTTAATGTGGAGAGAGATGCGGAAGTATGGATGGAAGCAATGGACGACTATATCAAAGCTATGGGAAATCAACCAGAGAACCAAACCATGCTTACGATGTTCCGCTTGTGTGGCGATGCCAAGATCTGGTGGAAACAACATTGCAGGGACTTGGATATCAAGGGATGTTCCTAGTCATGGGAAGAGATGTTCCTAGTCATGGGAAGACATCAAGGTTGCTATGATGGAGCGATACTTACCACCCGCTCATAAAGCCTTGAAGATGAATGAGTTTTTCTCACTTCGACAGCTGACTTCTTCCGTCGAAGCATACTACTCGAAGTTCGTCACACTTCGGAGATATGCTCCTAGGATGACATTGGAACAGCAAGTAGCACGGTTCTGCGAAGGACTCATCGACCCCTTGAACAACCGACTAGAAGCTCTTAGGCCAGCAACTCTACAAGATGCCTTGCTAAGGGCCAAACCGTTAGCTAAAGAGATTCAGAGAACTACCCAAGATAGTCAATACTATTTGTCAAAGAGGGCCTGGCCCGACAACTCGAGTAACAGACCAATCAGCCTTGCATACGACCATCGTTCGGTAGTAGCTACTACAGCAGCTACCGAGTTTCCCAATATAAGATTCTTTGAGTGCCAGGAGTATGGACATTACAAAAGCCGATGTCCAAAAAGGATTTCCCAAACATCCGGTGCTAATAATGTACCTTTGAACGTCAACAGGCGAGGTCAACCAAACGAAGAGGAGGCCGAGGAAGAGGAAACATAGGACAAGGAAGTGGAGCTTTCGCTAATGCTGCAGTGAGACAACCAACTGAGGGTGACGAAGCTGATGAGAGAGAAACTCTGTATGTTGCAACTGCTAATCCTAGTGAACAATAGTTCAAGCACCAGGATCTCATCAAAGTTCAGCAGAATAGGACGCATAAAGCTAAAGACTATTCTATTATCAAAGGATGTCTTTACTTTAGACAAAGGATATATGTACCTAAGCAATTAGCATAGACTTTATCCAGATGTATTCTTGAGATGAGGATATCTCAAATTTTTCACGTTGGGGAGGATGTAAGGTCTCCTACCCTGAGCTAAAAGAACACCATTGTACCATGAAACAATCATAATGGAGAAAGTTACTATTTTTAGCACTTTTTCCAAATTCTGTCGATGCCATGATGTTTAGAATGTCATAAAGCTTCCAATAGTAAATAAAAATATTTTTTGTGAAAATTTTCTAAAAATAGTAAGTTTTTGGTCACCTGAGCTAAAAGAACACCATTGTACCATGAAACAATCATAATGGAGAAAGTTATTATTTTTAGCACTTTTTCCAAATTCTGTCGATGCCATGATGTTTAGAATGTCATAAAGCTTCCAAAAGTAAATTAAAATAAAATTTGTGGAAATTTTCTAAAAATAGTAAGTTTTTGGTCACCCGACCGGTTAGTTTTGACCGTCTCGAAAAACTGCATCCGTACCCCAAATTTGGAAAAAATGCATTTTCGGACGCCGGGGCTGCTAAATATGGTAGGTACCCAGGTTAATACACCTTAGTTAGAGCTTAGTATAGCAAGTTCTGGCATTAAATTCTGATTCGTATTGCCCGTCTTAGGTTAAAATTAAATTTTCCTTAAGTTGTGAGGGGAGGCACCGGGACTCGAGGGCTGTGTGGGAACTGGCTCCAGGCCAATGCAGACTGAGTTTGGCAGTAAGAGGGCGCCCTCACACACTCACAGGGCTCGTGGGCTACTTTCCATGCAAGAGAGAGAGAGACTAAGTGAGCTCTTGAGCAGGTTGGGACACTTGGTAAGTATGCAACTAGAGCTGCCATGCATGAAGTGAGTACTCCTCCAGATGCATATATCACGAAAATTCAAAATTTCCATCTTGTGAGCCTATATGCGAGCATGCTCACACACACAAACAAGCACACATATATTCTCTCACACACACACTAAGTACACACACAGACACACCTTGAGGAGGTGCTGCCGACAGACATAGTCTTTGGAAGAGGAGCTAGGAGGGAAGGTGCTGCCCGTTTCTCGTCTCAAGGAGGCCCTTGCATCAGAATTTTGAGAGGAATTCAGGCGTAACCTTGGTAATTTTTGATTTAATTCATGCTTTTTGTAATTCCCTGTCTAATATCCTCTTAATTCCGCATCTAGTATGCGTAGTCATAGTCAAAATACTCATTAGATACTCTCTAATTCTCCATATCCATGATCCATTGCATATATCTTAATCTAATTAGTAATTATGCAAGCAGTTAGTCTCTCTTAATCATAGATTAATGCATGCTTAAGGTATCAACCGCTAGTCACCATTGTAATTAAGAACAAGTCGACATTGAGGTAGAGATGGTCAACTGCTTTCTATTGCCACACAATGTTTAAACAACCAATTTAGAACCAATTAGCTCATACATTAGGATGTAATTAGTGAAATTAATCCATCATTAATCACTAGGAATGGAGAAACCCTCTCACCTATGCATACGGTAAATCTGCAAACCTCTACTTGCATTAGGAAGTGATTAAGCATGCCGAATTCATCTTTAGTAAATAGATTGAGAAGAAACATGAAATTGTTAACTATCTAGGACAAATAATTAACCTTAGGGCCAATTCCCATAGAACAAATAAGGTGCTATCAGAAATCTCTATGTCTTGAAGTAATCAAACCTCTCGTATAAGGGGATTTTCTTATTGAAACTAATTTGTCACCATGGTTGTATGTTACTCTTGAATGTTAGCTCTCTTTTTCCAAGTTGTCAATTAAGTAGTGAGTATAAAATGGCCCCGGTAAAGAGAACTCGTTACGATGGTTCCCACGACCACGAGGCGGGGACAAGCGACACTAATGGAAAGGGAAAAGCTCCCATGGTCGACGAAGTACCGGCCATCTCACGGAGCAATGACAAGGAAATTGTGGAGGTAGGTCAAGTTTTAATTCAAGCTTGTTAAAGCAACATTGCATTCGATAAGGTAGGATGAAAAACACATTTCCCAACATGTTGGAAATCAACGGAAACCACGACATTTAAATTAATTGTATTTTATATTCAAGTAGGAAAGAATGCTTTCTCTGAAGTAGAAAAGATTGGTTGCTAGGGAAAATTTAGCTCAGCTAGTTCATTTTCAATTCCAATGTTGATCTAGTCCGAACCCCCCCTTGATCACAGGGGGCAGCTCGCGAAGTTATTCATAGGAGCTAGAGTTCCTGGTTAAGGGCTCTTGAATCCAGGACTGCTGGTAAAGCGGTGGATATCCACGACTGCTGGTGAAGTGGTGGAAGTCCACGACTGCTGGTTAAGTGGTGGACAACCTAGTTGTATGGGCAACTAGGCGACAACGAGTGAAGTAAACACTCGCTGGAGGATTTCGTGCCTCCAGATCATTGGAACTTTAAATGAATGTGTTTTTGAGTGAATTTTTACTAGAATTACTTTCTTGGTGCCACTTTGCAAGACTGGTCGAAGGGTTGTATTAAAGAACTTGTGAGTCGGAAAAATAAACAAAGAACTTATATGTTGAACAACCATTGTGGTAGTAATTAGGTAACAAAGGAAGTGTGAGTATGGGGTGGAAAGTGGGGGCTTGGCTCGGGTTGCCAATGTCTATGAGAAGGTTGGTCCCGGTTGGTCGGGAACTCTCCGTCCCCATAGTACTATAAATTGACGCTAGTATTACTCATTGCCCCAAGAGCAGCGAAGTCTCAAGTGTACGTGCCTCTGAAATCTATGGGGAAAAAGGCACTCGAGACTTCTCTCCTCTTGGAAGGTGGGTTTTAGGACCTATAATTGATTAGACACTCTTCCACTACGAGGTGAACTAGATCTTGATGCTAGTAGGCTCGAACTCGATTCACTTGGTGATGAGAGATCGTCCGGTAGTTGAACCCAAAACCACGTTGTTTGTTTCCGCTGTAGATCTAGTGGCCATCAGGTTTACCATCAGATCCGTCGTTTGAGACGACGGGGTGGGGACCTCACAAGCTGCATCGAACAAACACTCCCCTTCCTAGCCATTGCACATCTTGTGAAAGTCTAGGATGCTCTTTAGTACTGTCTTTTCTCCAGTGTCTTTGTAATTTGGTTGAACTTGGCAGATTTGGCAATGATGTTGACCTTGATTGAAAAATATTTGAACGGGTTGTTAAATAATGTACTTTGGTATGCTATATGCTTGGCCTACAAATCCTTGGTAAGAGGATTGGAGATTGTGGAATCCATCTCAAAGAACCCTGCTATGAAGGTTTCCTCAAAAAATTTCATATTGTGAGATGGGAAGAACATTAGCCTGACATACAACCCCATAATGATGTTCCTTGAGGGGGCTTTAGTTCTACATTCTAGTTGATATCCTCTCTGCCTTCTAGAAACACCTCCCATGGGTGCTTAGCCTTGTTTATGTCCTCAAAATCTTTGATGCAAGTAAGAATTATCTTTGTAATTTTGCACAAAAACTGACATGTGAGGTCTGGCACATCTCTCATCATAGTGATCATCACAGTCTTTTGAGTATAGACCATATATGCCTCTATGGTTTTTTTGTGGTTGGCAAGCTTGGTAATGACTAGATAGTTTAGAACCAAAATCTACTTGCTCCTCCATGTATACCATGTTTCCTAGGATCTCCATCTTGGGATTGGGTAGTATTTTGGGTCAATCCTCAGGTGTTCGGGAGCATTTCAATAGTTCATTTCATCTTGGGGCTTTTTCTCAAACCATTTCTTTCACCATAGCGGCTGGCTCTCTAGGCTAATGAGTACTTGCTCAGCAATGACTGGACCCTCTTCATAGTCTCATTTGGCATTTGGCTCTAGGGTTGGAATTAGGTTCCTTTTCCATAGCAATGCTCCTTGATTCATTAGTGGGAGGGCCATCATTTCATGTCCAAAGTTCTTTACATGCTCATCTAGTTTGATCATCAATAAATCTGCTGACTTGAGCACTTTGAGTTTACACTTCATGCACTTGGCATGTCTTTGATCCAGCTCTTGAGCCCATCCTTGGCATCTGTATGCTCTTTCTCTTTTTCAATGTTCTGCATATCTCCCCTAGATGAAGTGCTTGGAGGTCCACTAGGGGTACGTCACTGCTTTCAAACTCCACCATCTGCTGCGTCTGAGTGCTGGATACAATTTCTTTTAATTACATTGAATTAATTTTCCAATAATGCTTTTGCTTGTAGCTCCTTGGTGTGTATTTTGTCTTGAATAGAGAGATCAAGTTTAGCCTTGGCCAATTGCTCTTGAAGCCTTTTGATCTCTTGCTCTCTTTGGGAATTTGTGGCAAGCAGTCTAGCCATGAGGAATTTCCAAGACAACTTTTCCTGCTCAAGATTTGCTTTCAAAGCTTTGATCTCCTTCGTTGTTGCCGTAGACACTTGTGATGTTGAGGCTGGTGCATGCACTTCTTGAATGGACAGGAGGGTGGAGAGGGTGTGCTTCACTACATCATATGACTTGCACAACTTAGGACAGTTAGCCTCTTCTAATGCCTATTGTTGCACATGTACCTCCGTGTTAGCTTCAACTTTGTCTTTCTAAGTCTGAACATATGCTGGTAGCATCCTCCTTCTTTCTCTTTTAAAGATTAGCTTGGAGCCAAATATTATCCGCTTATAAGCTATTGACTTACTGCTTCAACCTCTACCACTTTCTTGGCCTTTAGCATATCCATCATAGTGTCTTCAACATCTTGAGCTCGTAGTTTTGAGATCACTTTTTGGAACTTAAACTAGAATTCAATCATTTTGAGGTGCTCTTTAAGATCATTATCTAAGTATTCTTTCCACTGTAGTTGCATCCTCTCATGTGAGAGGTGGTATCTCCCTTGTTTCTTGTGTTTCCCATCGCTATAAAGTCTCAACACCCTGATCTTTCTTTGGATGATCTTTCTTGTTTTTCTCATCAGGTTATCTCTGTTAATCTTCAATGTGGTTTGATATTTCCGTTTTGTTGGACCTTCCATTCTCTCTTAATGTTGATCCACAAGAGAAGGGGATGGTGGTTTATGAAAGACATTTTATTCTTTTTCCTTAGTCTTTCCATCATCCTTTGTCATGGTGGTGGTGTCTTTCATAGATAATTCATGAGTAGACCATTGGCTTCTAGGAGAGTCCATGGGAGCTTCTAAATCTGCATTCTTTTGTCAATTCAAATCTTTATCCTTGCATTGGTCAACTTTTCTTTTGAGGATATTGTGGATTTTTTGACAGAAAGACCATGCCAATCTAACATTTGCTGTAGCTTTCTGGTGTCTTTCCTCTTTAAGATTTTCTAGCTTCTTGTTGAGCTTGACATCATCATCTTGATCATCGATGGGGGGTTGCTCATGCTTGACTTCCTCCCTCTTCTTATTTTCTTCAGCTATTCTTGCCAGTCTTTCTACAAAGCCACTATGCTTCCTCGATCGATCGTTGTGCTTGAGACTTTGGGATCTGGTCAGCTGGTTGTGCTCTTCTTTTTTAATGAGTGATACCTCAACTTCTTCTTCTTCTTCTTCTTTTGTTGATTGATACTCAGAGAAAATATATTTCTTTCCTCTGATTTCCCCACCCAACTCAAATTTTGACTATGTGGCCTCACTAGCAGGTGTTTGTGCTCTTGAGCTTTGGCCCCAAGTTCTTCTCTTTGTTGAGGTGGTTGATGAACTCCCCACCTTTGCATTGTATGCTTGGACCTTTGTAGTAGGTTAAAATGAGAATCCACTTCAGGAAAGCCTTCAATCGTTCCTAGGGCTTGGTATGTTGTTCTAGTGAGCACCAGCCCTGCATTCATGTATGTTTTGTTCTTGTCACTACCCTTTAGATTTTCTTCTACAAGACTTTCTACAATGTAGTTCTCAAAATTGCACTCGATCACTCTTCTCTCTGCTAAGCGGATGGCCATAACTACTACCACATGGAGGATAGGCTCTATGTACATTGGTGGCTTTTGAACCTTCAAGTACTAAGAAATCAATTATAGGGGTGATTGCGTCTCGAAGTAGATAAGGTCCTTGTAAGTGAGTTTATGCCCCTGTTGCTTTATGAAGGCTTTGTCATTGTCTATGGACTTTGTCTTGAGTAAGCTTAGGACCTTTCTAGATGATATAATCATTGTCCCTACAATAGTGAAATTTCATCTTATTCTTTCCTTTATTACAAAACTTCTTAGACCTATTACTAAATGAAGCAGAAGCGGCTGCAAGGGTAGGCTTGCTACCTACAAAAGCATTGGAGGTGGTAGCAGTAGTTTCTTCTTTTGTTGTGTAGAGAAACATTCTCCTTAGCCCTATTTTTCTAGGTTGAGCCTCTTGCAACAATATAGAGCCAACGCCATCAAACTTCCCATCATCAGGTCTATTCTTTAACATAAGCCTAAAGGTGGATGCAAAAGTTTGATGAGATTGTGGCAAAGCATTAAGAACTGTCTGCACAAGAGCACTATCATAAATAAATTCATTGATGGAAATTAAATGCTAATTTAAATCTTTAATCTCTACAAGAATTACATCCTTATTATCCCCCTCAATCATAAACGTGGACTCTACATCCTTACATAATAAGCCATTTTTACCAAATTTGGACCTGCATGCAAAGAAGCAAGTCTACCCCATGCCTATTTCATTGTTTTTTTTAACAAATGTGCAAAGTAATGAAAACTTTAAGAGAGGGTTGATAGGTAGCACAATTAACACATGATCCTATGCATCCCAATGTGGCTGCTCAACAATAGGCAAAACGACTCTAACAATAGAATTGCCAGAACATTCACCATCATCCATAAAAGCTAGTCTTAGATCTTAACCATGCACAATGTTTCTTATGCCCTATGCGATAAGGGAATGTTGCATCATGTACACCCAACATGTATAGTTGTTGACATCTAGTTTTCCCTTAGTAGACACTGTGCAAAAGTTGTCAACCACGTCAATCACCACATGAGTTTCCTTCCTAGAGAAAGGATTGCACAAACATAATATGTGATGTATAACACAACCCATAAAGGACTACAAAACACCTATTTTGCAAAAAATTACAATGTGAAAAAACTTACAAAAAAGGACACAATTGCATGCACAATACTAGAAATGGAGGCCAAAATGAGCTCGAATCAATATTTTTACAGTAGTGAGCTCAAAGAGTGTCCCCAAAGGTTATTTCACCCAACAATGCGCACCAAGAAGCACCTCAATTTGAGAACATGAGCCAAGAGAGTGTTGGACTTAGTCACTTGGATGCTGAGAGGCTTGCTTTGAAACAAATTTCTCGAATACAAAGGAGAAGATAAATGAGAAGCTCAAGATCACACAAAACAGGTTGTTGTATTGTTAAGTGTGCCAATACAAATATTAGCCTTACCCTAGAGTGATGAGTGTGTATATAAGGTGCGGGAAAAGCAAACCTCCTAGCGAGGGAAAAAGTCCCCAAGTGGTCTTGCGTTTACACACATCCCACCCCTGATATGCTAGCATTTCCTATTGCTTGTTTACTGAGTGTAGTGGTTTTTTAGTGTTTAAAGTCCATTAGGTACAAGATTTGTAGGGATTTATATTGAGGGTTAGAGAGTGTGAGTACCCTAGCTGGCTTGGTTTTTAACCTTGGATTGACCATAGATAGCCCATGCCTGTTGTTTTGCATTCTTACTATCTATATCAACTAATTGCAATATATCTGCCAACATTGCGATCTCTGCAAGGGAGATACGACTTATACTAGTACAAAAAAGGAGCTCATTGACAATTTTTGCAAAATAGGTAGATAGTATTGCATTTGGTTGGTAGTTTGTGATGGTTTGGAAGCATTAAGTCCATATCTTGTGCACTATATTGTATAGCTAAAAATGCAATATTTTCAAATTTTCTTTGTTTTTCATTTACAATCATTATCTTTCACATTTCTATTTTGCATTTGGAGTAGGATTAGGTAGACATCGTATCTCAAACATCTACTCTCTCTCTCTCTCTCTCACACACACACACACACACACACACACACACACACACACACACACACACACACACACACACACACACACACACACACACACACACACACACACACACACACACACACACACACAATGTGTCCCTGATGAATGTAGGCTAGGTGCTGAATGCAAATTCTTTCTCCTTGTCTGTCCAATTTTAGAGAGCTGACAATGAGACATTTTGTCTCTCTCTCTCTCTCTCTCTCTCTCTCTCTCTCTCTCTCTCACACTCACACACACACACACACACACACACACTGTGTGTGTGTGTGTGTGTGTGTGTGTGTGTGTGTGTGTGTGATGGAGCCGTTTCTGGAGGCGAGCAGCATGATGATACATGGAGGTCCTACATCCATGGCAAACTTAGTGGGTATTGTACAATTAATAGGTGAGATTTTTGAAAGAAAAAATTTTGCCTCTCCGTTACATCAAGCTAAAATTTATAATGTTTTTCTTATTATCTCATTATAAATGGTCGTTATTATTTAAAGAGATAATAATGACCATTTATGAATTTTAGGACCTTTTGAAAGTAATAAAACAAGGCTAAAATTTTGGTGAAATTTTCAAGTTAAAATTTTTAATGAGTCCCTTAATGTAGCACTCTTTATGACATTGAAAAAAATGCTTGGTATTCTTTCTTCATGTCAAGATCTAATTACAATCATGATCTTTCACATTCCTATTTTGCATTAGGATTAGGGCTAGGTAGACATTATATTTGAGATATCCTCTCTATCTATCTCTCTCTCTCTCTCTCTCTCTCTCTCTCTCTCTCTCTCTCTCTCAATGACTAACAAATGTAGGCAAGAATTTGCATTCATCAGTCACTCTATCTGTGAGTGACTGACGAATGTAGGCCAGATATTGCATGCAAATTTCTCTCTTCTTATCTGTCCAATTTTAGAGAGCTACCAGATTAAACCAGAAGATCAACACAAAACAACCTTTTGCTAATGAATGGAATATTTTTGCATACCGAGTGATGCCTTTTGGATTGACAAATGCGCTGACCACCTTCCAAAGGCTCATGGCTCATGCTTTCTGAGAATACTTGTGTAGTTTTTTAGAAATCTATATGGATGACCTATGTGTACACTCAATGTTACGCGAAGACCATATAGAGCAGCTAAAAAAAGAGTTTGGGAAATGCTCGCCTATCATATTTCCCTTAATCCAAAAAAATGTGTTTCATGGTTAGACATGACATAATATCCATGGACACTACAAGAGGTTGTGTGCACTTGTGACGCTGTTAGCGACGAAAATACATTGGGTTTTTATACTCCCGACGTCGCTAAGACCGTCGCTAACAGCATCGATACGGGAACGTCGCTATGAGCGTCGCTATATGCGTGGCTATACACGTTTCTATATAGCGACGCCTATAGCGACAATCATAGCGACGTTTACAGGTCACCTATAGCGACGTTTATAGCGATGCTGCAGAGCCTTATATAGTGACGCTTATAGAGACGCTCGAGAGAGAAAAAAATTGGTGGCAGGGCATACCCATCAACCATATTGAATGTTTCAATAATAGAGTAAACGTAAATGAATCCAAGATAAGCCCAGATTCACCTTTGCAAGAAAGTGCAAGCTTAGATATAGACCCAAAGTAGTCACCCACAAGAAAATATAACCATTAACTCCATCATCCATAGTATTGTTTGCAGAATAAAGATACAAAGCTAAAAAAAAGTAAATTGATAAAAGTAAATCAATGACAATTTTACACATCATAGGCAAAATCACTTGATTGTTAAAATTTGCAAATGTAATAGTTACAACACCATGGTCATTATTGAAAAAATATACATAGTTTTCCAATAGTTACAAAAAGACGTATAAACATCATCTCATGATACATATGCTATGACAAAAGGAAACTAACTCTATCTAGCTATGGCTAGATTGACATCGTCTAATCAGACGTCTCATAGCATCCAAGCGGCTTACTATCGGATTCTGCAAAAAAAAACAATAAGACAGCTTTCTATAAGTATAAACATATAAGTTATAAAACAATACAACAAATAGAAAAGAGTAAACCCTAATACTAACCAGACCGCCGCGAGAACTCAGAATGTCCATCAGAGCGTTTAAGCCCTTCCTGCTTGCGTACTCGCGCTCGTACGGTGTGGGGTCACGTCCTGTCATCGACCACTATCAAAACATACAAAGAATCCATTATGTTAGAATTAAAAAACCCCTAAACCCTAAACTATCAAACCTAAAGAGCAACGCAAAAACAATAACAAAATCGGCTTCAAATGATGCCCACCCACCGCTCCCCAAGTGGTGCGAGCTCCCTACCTCTTCTCACACTTTGGCTGCTTCCTTTTGTTGCTTCCACTTGCCAGGATTCTCGCGCGCTGCTTTCTTCGTATTCTTCCAATCTTCTTTGGCCAGTCAATCTGGTCTGCTGATGACTCTTTCTTTTAAATCACTTGGTACTTCACTCCAGGTGTTTAGTATGCAGTGTCTAAACACCTGAGAGCAAAGACCGCACATACGCAAGATCACCTTCTTGACTTCATCATCCAAGATGATGCCGCCGCTGAAGTCGACGGAGTAAGGCAAGCCCTCTCACAAGTGAAGGTGAACCTAGGTGTTCCGGCAGGGGTCTCTAGTGGTGTCGATGGGGGTACGGATGTCAGGTGTCTCCACTGGAGTCTAGGCCCCGAAGCGAGGAGTGTCGCGACTGGAGTGACTCCTGGAGGAGTAGATAGTGGTGTGTAGATGCTAGGAACGGCCATCAACCGCACAAAACCTGGTGTAGATGGCGATGCCGTAGCTGGTGTGGGGGCGGGCAAAGAAGGGGATGTTAAAGAGGCTCGTCAAACACGAGGCGGTGTCGAGGAATTGGCAACGGCATCCCCACAACAACCGCCGCTGCCACCACTAGAGTGTCGGTGCCTAGATGAGTGTAAAGATCGTCTCGGCGACACCAAAGCTTCGAGTGTACTAAATGCTCCAAAATAGAGGGAGACGCTAAAGGAGTAGGAACGCTTGATGGTGCTCCAGAGCGATGATGCTCCACGTACCACTACCTCTACTGGGGTGACAAAGAAGAAAGAAACTCATCATCATCCATACTTGCATTAAACACCCGAACATTTAATGTTAATATTGAATGAATGGAGAAGAAAACATGGACAAGTAGAGAGAGAGAGAGAGAAAGAGAGAGAGAGAGAGAGAGGACTCATAAAGGGGGAGGGATTCTTGTGTAGAGAGATTTCGTTGAATTTCTGTGAATTTGTAAAAGCACTGCACTCCGGGTGTGATGGAGATTGAAGTTGCATCATGAAGGTCTGCTCATAGATGTTGCTTGCCCCACCACTAAATCTAATTGATCGGGTGAAAGAGACGCTAAGAAGAAGTAGTAGTGCTTCTTAGCGTCTCTTTCACCTAATCAACTAGATTTAGCAGTGGGACAAGCAGCATCTATGAGCAAACCTTCATGATTGCAGCTTAAGTCTCCATCGCACTCGGAGCGTAGTGCTCGTCGTCCCTGCTTGTGAGAACATACCTAGAGCATACGTACCTGGAATGGACACAAAGACCATTAAATACAATGATGCAATGACGCATATAGACAGGAATGGACAAAAAGCCACGTGAATACAATACATATTATAAAACAGAGAAAAATTGTTCAAATAAAATATTTATGGCTTTAAGAGGTCTCTCTCTCATCCTTGCAAAGCTCAGCATAACTTCCTATATCTATATAGAGCTCTCCGTTTAAAAAGATGTACTTTGTTTCATTTTGTAGATCCTCTGCATGCACCCCATAGAGAGTAACAGCTTGATGCTCATCTGGCACCACCTCAGCGACTTCTGACTGAGCATCTTCTCCGATCTCCTCCATTGATGCCACTGTGATTGGCACATGGAAGCCTTCATACGTCCATCCATGCACTACGAGGGGCTACCTCTATGACGTACCACCAGTTTGATGCAGACTTTGTAGGATGAAATATCACTTGCCAGAGCCACATAACTTACATGAGAGCTCCCAAGCACATCTAAAATTGGATGTTAACTATTTACATACTTACTTGTTCACAATGCTCGGGTAGTACGAAAGTGTCCCTTAGGTCAGTCCATTTCTTAGTTGAATCCACCTCAAGAAAACCAGACTCTCCTCTACGCACAGTAGTGTTGCGACCCTCCATGATTATCTTGAACCATTGCACGTCTAACAAGTCGACAAAAAATCCTCTATAATCAATCCTCAAAATCTCTTGTAGCATGACGAAGTAAGTGAGTTCCACCACCATCTGCATCAGAGGAACGTCGTCAACTAGACTGTTCAAATTTTGCCATGATTCCACAATCTTGAGTAAAATGCTTTCTGTCGATCCGTTCCACCCTAAAATGTCGATCTTTACACCATGCTGATGTGTATGACTTATACTACAACCAACAAAGATTATGAGTGGTCGTTCAAACATCTAGAAAGTCACTAGTCGTACATTGCAAACTTACCTTGGTCGCACAACCCCGAGAGTACTCCCACTCCTCCTCAGTCACTTCTTCACCACACTATTGTGCGCTTTTCAATTGGTTGTGCAACCATCTTAAGCTCATGAATGTTGGTAGGCTCTCTAGACCTGCGGGATAGTGCATCGATGGTCGTCTTCCCCATCTCCAATCAATTCATGCCCTTTGTCGCTCTTGCTTTGCATCCTCATATTGTGAAATCCACTTTTGCATCATTGGATTGTGAAGCATGCAAAATTGGTTGATTTTAGCTTCTAGATCTTCCATCATCTTCTTCTCAACACTGAGATTGCACAAGACAATCCGAAATATGCGCTCATCATCTATGGTTTTCCATAGTGTGTCTGGGGCTTTATCAAATCTGTCTAGCCACTCTCCAATGTACACTAGGGACTCTGATACCAGCCAACCTTCTGCCATGCTAGCCTCCGGACGTGCCTTTTGACGCACATATCCCTTGAGCGTTTTCATAGAACGTTCTAAAAAGAACATCCATCTGGAATGTATTGTGCCAGCTATTTCCACCTCATCAACTATGTGAACAAGAAGATGCACCTGAATGACTAGCATGGTAGTAGGAAAGTGTTTCTCAAACATGAACACAACCTCCACAGCGTTTAGTTTGGCGAATGGTATAGAGTCTATGTTGATCTCCTTTTGTGAGATCCATTGCACCAACTTTGCAAGTTTGTAGATTGTGTTACGGACGTCAAGAGACAAACATCCATCAATGGCCACCGGTAAAATAAACTGCAAAACACGTGCACCAATGATATTAAAGTCCACACACGAATTTGTTACACAATTCCCACTATGATATATTCCACTATGAATATACCTGACACATTTTATGCCAGTCGTGTGACTTCAAACTCGTAAGCTTTCCTTATTTGGTAAAACACGTTCGGAGTGGTGCATTATGCCAATGGGGGTCCGCACAGATCGAATGGTCTCTTTTACTTTGTGTTCTTGGGCTCCTGTGAAAATCCATGGCACTTTAGGGAGTTTTATCGATCCATCGGATGCTGTCTGCAGCCAATATTGCTCCATACGATCCACCTTTCTAAGGCCAACCCTGGCTCCCACAGTATATTTCTTGCTAGTCAGATGGTCCCATAGTAGATTACCCACATTCTTGAATATGTGCATTGGATCGAGCAAGTGATTGATCATGAGTCGGGGCCAATATGGTAACTCGTACCATAGAGAGAGTCTCTTCATCGCTGGGGGCAAACCGTCATCACACATCTCCTTCTGCTCTAACCATGCTTGTGTAAACATCCTCGATGGCTCTCTTCCCAAAAATTTGTCATGTAACACATGATTCTCTAGAAGATACTCTTGATGAACTTCGTAGATTTACTGCTTCAATGAGGGCACTCGACGTGCATTCAGTCTAGGTCCACATGTGACACATGCTCTGTATCCGCTTGTTTGAAGCCCTGCATGTATACACATGATAATAGATAAGCTTGAGAAAAACCAAGATTTACAGTGTTTGAGTTTAAGTGTAAATCACTTGAGCATTCAGTTAGTCCAAGATAGTCATGCATGGTCCACATTAGAATGCCTCTGATCAAAGCATTCCGTTGACCTGTGTATGGCTCATATCAACCACTTCTATGCCAATCCACAATTGTTAGAGCTCTTCCAATAGTGCACGAAGATACACATCCATATTCTTGACTTTATACCGCCGCTGCACAATCAAGCTTAGCCATAGGTGTCCCTTCTTCTTAGTCAACCACGAGGGAATGTTGTAGTTGACGATGACAACGGACCATACACTGTAAGATGTTGATCTTTGACCAAATGGATTTACACCATCCATAGCTAGGCCTGGGCGCAAATTTCGAGCTTCTTTGGCAAAATCTAACCATGTTTCATCTATATGTTTCCAGGTTGCACAATCTGCTGGAATCCGTAGCCCACCATCCGAAGATTTATTCTCCTCATGCCATGATGCTAGGGCGGCCATGGACTTACATTTGAAGAAATGATTGATGCGAGGAAGCAGAGGAAAATGTCGCAAAACCTTTTGTGGAATTTTTGTTCCGTGGAGGTCTACTCGATATCTCCCGGAATCATGTTTCGGACACTTCTCCATGTCTATGTATTCCCCTCTGAAAAGAATGCAATTGTTAGAACAAGCGTGGATCGAATTGTAATCCATCCCCAAGTTTCGCAAGATCTTTCTTGCTTCCTCTCTGGAATCTTGCATCACATTATTAGCTGGAAGTATGTGCTCTTTGAGCAATCTACACAGCAAAAAAAATGCTGTACAATTGTGTAAAAATCTATTTGATCATTATACATCTAGAGTTTTTTATTAAAGTATACACATTGTAATAAAACACCTAAAAAGCACTGTGACGCTAGTGTCATTCCATCCAAACTTTGTCTGCATGTTGAGAAGAACCAGGAGCGCCTTCAATCTAGACACACGTGCTCCATCATATAATGGCGTATCGGCTTCACTTTTCATATCATCATAAATAAGCCTTTTTGAATCCATGATTGTCTCGATCTTGGGCTCAAACATTGCCTCGTTGGGAATGTGGTGTGCATGATCATCCCCCCGAGCTGTTAGAGGCTACATCTTGTGGCCACACATATGTTGCATGACCAAAGCGCCAGCGAACACGTCTATTGGGTTGCAAGATTGCTACCTATTGGCCAGCGTCAGAGTTCGATGAGTTATAATTGGAAACAACTCGATCTATAGTAGATGGATCGAACTCACCAAATTCACGAACGTGCTACAAAGAAACGCGTCTTGTCCATCGCACAGCATGCTTGCATTGATTACAAGGACATAAGATCCTCGTTGAGAGATAGGTGTTTCGGTTGGACGGCCCCACATCCTCGTCACTACTCATAATGAGGGTAAAAACCTTATAACCTGGACATAAATTTAATCTTCTATTGGCATCCTCCATCTTTTATCTCTCTCTCTCTCTCTCTCTCTCTCTCTCTTTGTTCACACTGTAAACTGCCTCACATTCTCTACTCATGTCCAATCCCCGCATACCTCGGTCTAGAGGTGCACGGAGATAAGAACCACCGGGTTATAATCTCGTCTTTATTGGTCAATGCCTATATTTGTGGGTACAAGAAATCTACACATACACATCTATATGATAGTGCATGTAGTGGAGAAAACCCCTTTGCCTCTCCTCTAGCTGTAGCATTTCACAGTATCTTAACATCTTTTCACAGTAGATCTTTGTTTGAGGGATTACTTAGCACATTACATGCTGGCCTCCAATCTGAGTATCATGCCGTTGAGAGCTTTCCAGCTTAAGGTCGCAGCCGTAAAGAGGAACAAAGGGATCACCGTTTGTCTAACTCTAATTTTTTTACCGTAATCTCGAAGGTAGACTCTAATATAAAAACTCAATCCAAAATCTAATCTTAAGTCTAACCTAATTGAACATGTGGTGGTTCGTGGCTAATTGAATATGGTTAGTGTGTGAGTTAATAGGTGTCAGATTTTGATGGGAATATACATATTGTTGTGTAACTAGTGTTTGCTCTTTGGGCAAAGCGCACCTTCATTTTGACATGCACTAAAATCTAACCTAAATCTAAAAAAAGCTAGTCCATCGAACATCAATCTAGATCTAGTTTAATCTTAAACTCAAAATAAACCTAAATCTAATCTAATCTAGCGTAAATCTAAATCTAACATAAATCTAACTCAAAATAAACCTAAATTTAATCTAATCTAACGTAAATAAACCTAAATCTAATCCAACGTAAATCCAAATCTAACCTAATCTTAAACTCAACATAAACATAAATCTAAATGTAATCTAACTAAATCTAATTTAAATTTTAACCTAATCTCTTTCTCTCTTTGTTTTCTCCCCTTACCTCTCTCTTTCGTTTTCTCCCCCCCTCTCTCTCTTTGTTTTATATCTTTCTCTCTCTCTCTCTCTCTCTAAAAAACACAATGTGTGTGTGTGTGTGAGAGAGAGAGAGAGGGAGAGAGAGAAATAGGGGAAGGGAACATGAGAGAGAGGAGAGGGAAGGAGCATACATGGCTCTCCTTCCTCTCCTCATGTATGTGTGTGTGTGTGTGTGTGTGTGTGTGGAGAAGAAAGAGAGAGAGGGAGAGCGTGGCTTACCTCTTTGCTTGAGTGCCAAAAACTCAGATCTCAGATCTGAGTTTTCGGGCGCTTTTGGTTTATTTTTTACCCATGTCCGCAGCGCTATGGGGTCGCTATGAGCGTCGCTATGTTAAAAATAAATTAGCGACGCCGTGAATTTTCACTTTTGAGCGTCGCACTACGAGCATCGCTAATGTGAAGCACCTCTTGTAGTGGGACATGTCGCAAGATAGTGAAAGAGGTTTGGACATTGTGGATACTACAAGAACTTTATCTACATGCACATGGTCATTGAGAAGCCTCTCCATGGTTTGATTGTGACCTTTAATTGGAAAAAATATTGTGGGAAATCATTTCAAAAGCTGAAGCAAGCATTGGTATTAGCACCAATCCTCAAAGCACTAGATTGGAGCAACATCTTTCATGTTCATGTTGATGCCTCTACTTTTGTCATTGGATATATCTTGGCACAACTTGGTGAGGGGACTATGGACTTTCCCATATGTTAAGCCAGATGTCAACTAAACAATGTGGAATGAAATTACACAACTGCAAAAAGGGAAGGATTGGGAATAGTTTATGATGTGAAGAAATTTGATCATTATCTCCTAGCCAACCAATTCATTTTCTTTGTGGATCATCAAACACTATTATATCTGCTCAACAAGCCATGCAATACCGGTGGAATAGTGAGGTGGTTCATCATCTTGCTCTCTCTCTCTCTCTCACACACACACACACACACACACTCACACACACACACACACACACACATATGCACAAAGTCACAAATAGAAATGAGACTATGAATGGGGCTAGGATGTACATACCTTAGGCTTGCGAGTCAGTTTTTGTCCCAACCTCACAGTTAGTGCTAGCTCATGCGTTCGATGACCACCATATCAAAAAATTTCAAAATTGGACAGTGCATGACCCCAATCCGTCCATTTTGCCAAATCAAGCCATTTCAACTTAAAAGCATTCTTCACAACTGATCCGAATTCAGCCATAACTTGCTTATTCTTACCACGAATTGATTTTTTGAAAATTCTTGCCTTTTGCTAGAGTCTATATATATGTGTTTGGTTTTTTGACAGTTTTTCTACTTTTGTTGGCATTTATTACTTAGAAAATAAAAAAAACTAAAATAGAAAAAAAATAGAAACGTCAACCTGAAATTCTAAAAATTAGTTTGATAATTAGAGAAAGATGATTTTCAAAGAGAGGTTCTTATTTGTAGATTTTCAGTGGAGTGCTCCCCTTTTTATCATTATTTTTTAGCAAAAATCCCTATTATATACATATTTACACACACCTAAGGATCCATGTTTAGCTTTCGTCTCTTACCCTTGAATTTCTCCATCTTCCAAGGCACAAAATCAAAAATTGTGTCAAAATAAGAAATCAAACGTGAATTCTAACACAAAAATCAATAAACCAATGTTCTTTTCTCTTTGATTCTAAGGTTTTACATTCAATATACATCCCCCCTCCTAATTAGAGTACTTATGGATGACAATGTGTCATCTGGACTGTGTTGTGCATGGGCTTTAAAGAGGTACCTTATGCAAGTCTGTGTAACGGGTCTTACGTATGCATACTCGATCAATGCAGGGAAAATTTGATAATGTGCAAGAGGTAGGCCTTAAGAAAATTTCTTAAGGGCATTCGATGGAGAGGTTCACATGTTTGGTTGTTAGTGAGAGTTTACCATGTAGTAGGCATTGTAGCTCAATAGCTCATTGATGAATGTTCAAAGGGTTGTGTCCACTTGCTAGCTAGAGTTCTGGTTGAGATTTAGGCTGCCATACCATTGTAGTGGTCGTTGACTAGGAAGGTTACTTTTGGCAATTCTCGTTGCTTTGGAATCCACTTCTATATTGTCAATTTTAGCACAGCTATGTATCAAAGTTTTTGTAGTTTTGGAATTTGAGTCGGTCGCTTGACGTTTTGAGTTGCAGTAGTTGTGGAAAAAGGTGGTTGTCACTGTTTTGGAGATAAGCCTTGTAGGTGACCTTTGAGAATCCATATCAAGTTTCCTTGAACACGTGTGGTTCCTTTAGGTATCCAAATGTGCTGTGTAGTTGATGCTTTGTTTTGCTTTGGCTTTATTTGAGCACCCATCTGTTTAGGTATCCGCATTTGATTCATTTTTTTGTTTTGATATATCGGGGCAGTTTTTGAGATGCGCTTGGTGATTGGTGGTTTTGCATTCATGACTTGTACTAAAGGAAGCGGATTACGACCAGTTGCAACTTCAAGGCTATCAATAGACCCTGTAGCTAGTGTGTCCGATACTAGCTGTTGTGTCTCTTTTGTGGTAACATTGTTGGCCATATTCTTGTACTTGTTGTTGGCATTTTCCAAAAGTTACTTGGTATCTTCCATGGAAGCAAAATTGACATATTTTACTTGATTATCAGTTGTAGAATGCATTGGTCATTGGACCATTGTATATACGCTTTGTATTTGTGTTGCCATGGTGTACCCAATATTAACTGATTATTTGAGGTATTTGGTGGTAGTACAAAGAAGTTATGGGGACACACATATCCAACGATGTGTATTGTGATCTCCATAACACTTGTAGCAATATTGACAATCCCATTGAATCCTGGGTTCCTTTATTAGTTCCAGACATAGGTTCCTTAATACAACCCTTTAAACATTACCAAAACAATTCAAACAAGGCCTAATGAAGATAGTCCTATATTTCAATACATTTTTTTTTCAATTTTCTTATGAGTTTGCCGCTAGTCACGGACTTTCTCTGTCTAGCCATTAGAGCCTTGCAAAGGATTTATTTATTTGCTAGCCGCAAATTGCGCAACCTTCCCATATTGCTAACCGCGAGGCAACACATTAATCATCATGAGGCATCTTGCTAACCGCAAGGGATAAAAAGAGAGCCAATAACCTCAGCGTAATCTCCGCTAACCGCGGGATCATCTCGCTACCCGCAAGGCATCTTGCTACCACCATGGAACAAAAGATATTCTTTCAAAAATTCTTCTCTTTTAATGATTCTTCAAATATGGTCAACCAACTCTTCATATAAAAGAGTAACAACTTATCAGCAATAATAGTTTACCAACAAGCAATAACAATTAATCAAACAGTGATAATTTATCAAACAATTCTTTGACTATCGTACAAAAACATATGCTTGTTTTTTGTGATAGAATCACGCTTCTTGGACGGTCTAAGAAAGCCCCTATGCTTGGATTCCCAGTTCAACATGAATAGCAATGCAAAGTTTTAAATTTATCTTATCGAATTAGAGAAATATTCGATTACTTCCTGTCTTGGAGGTTGAGCGGCTTCAACTTCTTCCGAAGCCGATACATCCGCTTGAGCTACAATTGGAATAGATCATGATACCTTCTTTTGCACCTTTCTTGGAGGTAGAACGACATAAGCATCCTTGGAGCTTTGAGTCACTTGCTTGGGGCCAATGTATCACGAAAGAAAAGAGAAAAAACTTTGCCATCAAAAGTAGAGTTATGGATTCCTTGCTTGCCAAAAAGATGGTAAGAGAGAGAGGAAGAGAACTCAACAACCCGAGGGACAATCACGATGGTGGTAGAGATGGAGATGGGTTGAGGGAAGGAAGGTAACTCTGATGTCAAGGCAAGAGAGCTTCCGCTTCTAAGAACTTTTGTGTGTGTGTCTTGAAAGTGAGGGAAGAGGGACCTTTATATAGTCTCTTAAGAGTCAAAAGCATAAGCGAAGAATAGTGAAAGGCAGAGAGATAAATTTGTACATGTTTGTTGTTTTATAAAATATTATTTATTTATTATGTTTATTATTATTTTACTGACACGCATCTCTATTCACTATTTTGAGTCTCTAATTTTAGGAGAGGTTTGGCTTCCAAGAAAAGAAGCTCTAATCTTGACTCACTTCCCTTTCTTCTCTAAAAATACTTCTTCCTAAAAATACTCTTTCTACTCTTCTAAAAATACTCTTCCTTCCCTGAAATTCCTCTCTCTTTCTTAAAACTACTCCTTATTTCTTGAGGGTCAACTCTTATCCTTAGATATAGTCTTGAAGATTAAGTTTTATATATCAACCTATTGTTTCCAAGTGAATAAAGGCCATCATTAATAGTTCCCAAGTTCGATTTTTGATCTAATCGTTCCGTTGGAGCGCTTTATGACTTAAGAGATTTGAACCTTAAACACTTTTACAATGTAAATGAAATAGTTTTATTGAAAAAAGTTGGGTACATTACAATCTCCCCAACTTAGGGATTTGAGATGCCCTCATCTTGAGAAAAAGTGAGAGTGCTCCTACTCTCATTAGGTGAAATTTGGACTCACAAAGGGGCCCTTTAAGGAGTTTGACTTTACCTCTCTCTACCAAAATGGGCGCATGGATAATTTTTTGCAAACAAACTCCAAAGTTGGCAGAGGTTTGACAGTTAGAATGTCCTCTTCAAGATCTATCTATACTGATATATAGCACGCCATAAGATTCCTCATATTTTAGAAGATTCTTTTTTGATTCACCTACGATGTGACAACTCTCTCGGAATCTAAGTGAATCAAAAAAAGAATCTTCTAAAATATGAGGAATCTTATGGCGTGCTATATATCAGGAGATAGAGCTTGAAGAGGAAATTCTAACTATCAAACCTCCGCCAACCTTGGAGTTTGTTTGCAAAAAATTATCCATGCGTCCGTTTTGGTAGAGAGAGATAAAGTCAAACTCCTTAAAGGGCCCCTTTGTGAGTCCAAATTTCACCTAATGTATTACTAGCTCGACCATCATTATTTCCAAAAGGGTGGTGTCCTTAGTTTGATTCACTTGCTATTGCTGCTCCATTAGTCAAACATGGACAAGTGTTTCGATAATGTCCCAACTCTCCACATTTAAAGCATCGAACATTCAAGCGTGGAGGATCTTGCGCATTAGCGGCATAAACCCTTTGTGGTTGTCTATCATTGAAGCTCTAATTTTGTTCAATTCTTCTTGTAATCCCTTGTTCTTTCATTAAAGGTCTAGCTCGTAGTAAAGCATCTTGTACAGTGGTAGGTTTCAGGGCTTCCAATTGCAAGCTAATTGGTTCTCTTAAACCTTGACAAAAGCGAGCTACCTGCTGTTTTATGGTCATTGGCGGTATGTAATGTCTAAGCCTTACAAACTTTGAGTAGTACTTTTATAAGGATAAGTTGTATTGTTTCAAGCTAAAGAACTCGTCCATCTTTATCGCTTCATGGGCACGGGGTAAGTATCTTTCCTTCACCGCTTGTTTGATTTCTCACCAACGCTGAGAGTTCTCTAATACTCCCATAACACGACAATGTTGTTTCCACCATAATTTTGCTTCTCCTGATAAGAGGTGAAACATCCCTAGGATCTCTTGATTTGCAGTTGTGTTCCTTGCAGCAGAGAAGTAATCATCCATGGGTGAAAGCATGAATAGGTGGAAAGCTATATATGTGATATAATTAAATAGCATAGCATGACATTGGGGGTGTGGTCACTGGTGTCATATTTCAGACGTCCAAATTTATATTCTAAAAAATGTTATACTGAAAAATTCAGCCTTCACACACCCACTTTGTTTCATGAGTAGTTGGCAGTTTCAAACACCGTGCCCCCAACCCCCCACCTCTCTCTCTCTCTCTATCTCTCTCTCTCTCTCTCTCTCTCTCTCTCTCTCTCTCTCTCTCTCTCTCTCTCTCTCTCTCTCTCTCTCTCTCTCTCTCTCTCTCTCTCTCTCTCTCTCTCTCTCTCTCTCTCGCGTGCGCGCGCGTGCTCAAGGTCTATTGTGCTTAGAGCTTCTACTGTGCAAGCTTAGCTGCTTCAAGGACGATTGCAGTAACCGCCCTCTTCTCTTCGAGGTATGTCTCTCCCATTGAACATGTACACTCTCTACTGCTTGAGCACGCACGCCCCACCTAGGATCATTTAGCTACATTAAGCTGCATTTGGAGCTGCATGAGTGCCACACCTTGCTCACTTGCAACAAGAGGCGAGCAAAACCTAATGCTACTGTTGGCTGCATGAGAGGACATAGACTCTCGAGGTAATTTGCTAGTCCACAAGCTGCATGCAATCTTGGGGAAAATCCCATAGCACATCACCTTGAATGCCCTGCTTACAAGAGCAGGCCCATGAAGTTCTTTTTTCTTTTTAGCAGGGATGATAAGCGAGGGCACACCACGTCTCATGAGTTCATTGGATGATGTGCAAGTATATCACTTGAAACTACATCATGGCACCTTCCTCAAAGCATCCGATTCAAGTAAGCAGCAGTCTAGTTAGGAACATCGAACCACCTCTGCATACGAAGTTTTGTCGTCTTCCTGAGGAATTTCATATGGAGCGTGGATTGCCATTGGAGGGAGTTGATCTGCGTAGCTTGACAGGAAACAATGACATCTCTGAGGAGGACTGGGAAGTTGTCTTTATATGCCCAAAGCCTGTTCCGGGTAGCCAGAAGAAAGTGAAGGCATACCATGCTCGGTCGAAGTTCTTACAAAAGCTTGTGTGGAGACACTGGGATGTCTACCAGGAGGGTCCCTTCATGTATGAATTAGGGACTCAATTTGCAAAGGACTTTACATTGGAAAACTGCATTGAATCTGGCAAACATCAAATTTCTTGGGCTATCTTTGTAGAGAGGGCAATGAGAGCCTCAGAAGAAAGACACAACTTGCAAAACAAGATCAAGAGGTGGCAAGAGCAGATGAGTGGTAGAGGGAGAGGTTCCAAAACCACTGCTGCCTCTACCAGAACATCATTGAAAACAAAAGGTACGTCTGTACCATTGTCAAGAGTGCCTACAAGAGGATGCCTGGTACAATTGGCAAAGGAGGATAGCAGGGCACTTGCAGAAATGAAGAATATTGCAGAGGGCAGATCGCAAGACTATAAGTCAAGACTTGAGGGTGCAAAGAAGCATGTAGAGGATCAAGTCAGAGAATTGCATAGGGCTGAGGGTGCTCAAAGCTCAAACACTTTGGCCATAAAGTTGCAAATGGAGATTGATTGCGTGCAAGACCCTGTAGCTCGACAACGCCTGATTGATTTGATTGGACAGTTCTCGAGTACTACTAGAGAGAACGTTGCTCAATTAGAAGCCAATGTGGCTAAAGAAAAGGTGCATACCCTCCTACATGTGCTTCACTTTGTTTTGGAGTATGTGGTTTACTTCCATGTGGTTATGTGGTTAGAGTGTTATGGATTGTATGGTTATGTACTATATGAGCATATTCTATTTCTACTATGTGTTATATAGCACAAAATATGTGCTATATGGTCACAACATAGCCATCATCTTCATGGAGTGGGTGGTTATATGCTATGTGTGGTTATGTGCTATGTGATTTATAGTTCAATATAGGTACAGCATGTTCACAATAGTACCCTCATCTATTTGGAATGTGTGTGAGCTATGTGCTCTGTGTGGTTATGTGCTATGTGATACATAACACATTTTGTGTGTTATATGTTCACAATATAGCCTTGGAGTGTGTGGAATAGTGAATTGTGCTATATAGCACAATCTCTATTTTTGCTATGTGCTACATAGCACATCTCTAATTGTGAGATGTGCTACATAGCACAATATTTGTGCTATATGCTATGTGCTATGTCTCATATAGCCCACTGCATATCATATACCCAACAAGCTTGTGCTATATAGCATATAGAGAAAATGTTTGGGCTATATCTGGTATTTTAAAAAGTCTCTCTGCTATGATCTACAGTGCATACTCTATGTATCACTTATAGCACATTATACTTGGACTGTGCTATGTGCTATATAGCACAATGCATATCATATACCACATCAAGCTTGTGTTTATAGCATATAGAGTAAGTGATTGTCTTATATGTGGTATTGCAAATAAGGGATAAGATTCACGCTGCATATTCTTTTTAGCAATCTGCTTTTGTTGGGTTATTGAGACTTAAATTAGTGTTGTCTTCTTTGTTTCACAGGCACTACTTGCAGAAGTAGAGACCAACATAGCACATGAATCAGAGCACTTTAAATTTTGTGTTACCATGGAGAGGACTTCACATAACGTGGGAGCCAGTTTGGGAGCCAGTTTGATGAAGCCTTTTCCTCTTGTGGATTTTAAGCAGAGCATTAGCGAGGTGGCACTTAATGGGTTCTACCATTGTGTAGGATGTGGATTCACGTTCGATGCCAGAAGCTTGGATGTATTCTCCCTGCCTTGCACCCATGTGTACCATATGCTATGCGTCGCGCATGTATGTAGGGACTATGGCTATTGTGTTGCACTAGATTGCAACATGTCTGTTCCCCCTAGAGCTAAGCATATGATTGGTTTGAAGGTGAAGAGTGAGATGAAAGAATCAAGTGCAGGTAGTCATTGTGTCAATTATTTACTACTACTATTGCAGGCCCACTTTCCATTGGTAGTTTAAACTCTTGCATTTAATGAAATCATTTGCAGGTACAGACATCGCAGCAGAGACCTGTATACAAGAATCATTGAGGACAAAAACAAAGAGAGTCTCAATGCAGGCCACTGGTAGGTACCAAAATCAGTATTTATGTGTGTATTTTGGGATACTCCAAGTGAGACTTTGTAAATAGCTTGCTTTGTAGAACAATCATCGCATGCTTGCTCCAACAAGACGATGCATTCCACAAGGAAGAATGGCCTGATTACCCCAGGGATGCAGCGAGGCCTTGAAGCGGAGTCTACCCGAGGGATGCAGCCAGCCCTTGAAGCGGAGTCTATCGTAGGGGATGCAGCACGTGGGTAGTTGAAGACATCTTGATAGCAAAGTCTTCTGCAGTCAAATCACCTAGGCAACAACTAACTCCAAGAAGGCTGTTGCATTCTCCATTGAGTTCCAAATCACCAAGTGTGGACACTAGAGATGAAGCATCAGATGAGGCAGTTGCATATGCGGTGAAAGCAACACCCCCTCCAGCGGGGAAGAAGCCAACACCAAAGCGCAAGAAACCAACTCCCAAGAACTTAGGTGGAAGTCCCACAATGGATATACCTCTTGATTCATTTAGGAAGAGAAAGAAACCAAATGCAAAGCAATGAGTGTGTTTTTGTTCTAACTTCATGCAATTAGAAGATGTCTTTATAAGGCATGTGCAATCCATTGCACCCCTATTGTATCCATGGTCATTGATGAATCAAGTGTTGGAATTTGTTAGTGACATGTCTCTTAATTCTTTGCATCGAGTAGTTGCAAACTATTTGATTTATTTTCTGTACATGTTTAGTAATATGTTTCTACTTTCTCTTGTCGTAGATAATCAAGAAGCTAAAAAAAGAGGAACTTGCATGAGACGCACTCGCTCTTCAGGGTTTCTAGATGAGGGCTCTGTAGGTTCACTGGCTCAGTCTTATCCTGTGAATAATCCAAGAAGGGGTGCTACAGCTTCCAGGGGGGTTACAGGCAAAAAAAAAAAGTTTTTGATACAATTGAGGGGTTTGTAGGTTCACTGGCTCAGTCTTATCCTGTGAAGAATCCAAGAGGGGGTGCTACAGCTTCCAGGGGGGTTACAGGAAAAAAAAAAGAGTCTTTTGATACAGTTGATCCCTGCACACTTACTAGTACTGCTGAATTTGTTCCAAATGTGCCTAATGCAGTTGATGTGCAGGTTGTGCATGATGATGTGCATACAGATGTTGACCGTGCTAAACTTGAAAAGGGTATATTACCCACCCCCACCACAGTTGAATCTGACACATATGCCATTGATGATGCTATGGTAGTTGATGCTTGCACAGATGCCATTGTTGATGCTATGCTAGTTGATGCCTGCACAAATGACATTGTTGATGCTATGGAAGTTGATGCTCGCACACATTTTGCTGTTGATGGCAATGTTAATGATGGTGGAACAGAAAGTATTGTTCATGATATCATAGATGCCCTTCTTGATGCAATTGTGGCTATGGGTATAGATGCCACTGTTGAATCTGACACAGATGCCATTGGTGATGATACCACAGTTGATGCGTGCACAGATGCCATTGTTGATGCTACGGTAGTTGATGCTTGCACAAATGACATTGTGGATGCTATGGAAGTTGATGCTAGCACAGATGCTGCTGCTGATGGCAATGTTAATGATGGTGGAACAGAAAGTATTTTTCATGCTGTCATAGATGCCCTTCTTGATACAGTTGTGCCTATGGGTACAAATGCCACTGTTGAATCTGGCACAGATTCCATTGATGATGCTACCACAGTTGATGCCTGCACAGATGCCGTTGCTAATGCTACGGTAGTTGATGCCTGCAAAAATGACATTGTGGATGATATGGAAGTTGATGCTAGCACATATGCTGCTGCTGATGGCAATGTTAATGATGGTGGAACAGAAAGTATTGTTCATGCTATCATGGATGCCCTTCTTGATGCAGTTGTGCCTATGGGTACAGATGCCACTGTTGAGGATACCAGAGGCATGGGTGAGGAGGTCCTCATTGAGAGAGAAGCTGGAACACGTGAGGCAGTGGGTGCAAGTGATGTCACAGCCCAAGCCGAGGTGGTCTGTCCAAGTGATGCAGCTGATGACATTGTTGATACAGAGGAGGCAAAGGGTACAGATGCCGCTGTTGAAGATATGGGAGGCTTGGGTGAGGAGGACCTCACTAAGAGAGTACCTGGAATAGGCTCAACAGTGGGTAACGGTGATGTCGCGGCTTCTGTCGACACAGCTGAGGCATACGACAGAGCAGTTCAATCGGGAGAGGCAATGGGAGAAGTTCTCGTGGGGCTGCTACGGACATGAAAGAGGCAAATACATATAATACAAGTGAGGCATGTATAGAGCAAAACAATGAGGAAGGGAAAGGCACAGAGGTGCCCACTGACAGAGGAGCTCAATCGGGAGAGGCAATGGGAGAACATTTCATGGCTACTGTGGACACGAAAGAGGCAGTTGCACATGATACAACTGAGTCTTGTACATATCCCACTGTTGGGAATACCAAAGGTAAAAGTCCAGAGGTCCCTATGGGTCGAGAGGCTGCTACAGATACAAATGAGGCAGGTACAAAGAATGCTGATAAAGGGGCCAAAAATGGACATGAATATGAGAGGCAAGAGAGGCCGTGTCTTGTGGTAATGCCAGTACAGATTATTGCACTGCCTCCTACATATTTTGAGGACAAGAAGAGAAGGGACAATTTATGCATCATACTGGATGTGAATGGGCTTCTCATAAGGACGTATAAGGTCTCCTTCTACAAAGGAATAGCGAGAAGCAGTATTCTTGATTGGGCAAGATCAAGGTATCAGGTAGTCACTGGGCCAAATGCTACAGGAAAGATGCAATTTGAATAAGTGATCAGGCCCAATGCATCAATATTTTTGCATGCACTACTACAAAGAGCACAAGTTGCACTATGGAGTTGCATGACCCAGGATAATCTAGCACTTACTTTGAGTGCATGCTTTCCTAGGTTGAACAAACAGCATTTCCTCGATATTATCGGTCAAGAGGGGTGTAGAGAGGCGAGCTTCAATCTAAATGAAGTTCCTGGGATCCCTCCATGTAGAGATAACACAAAGCCCATATTTTTCAAGTGTTTGAAAGAATTTTGGAAGCACCATCCTAAGTTCAACTCTGATAATACACTGGTGGTGGATGACACACTCTACAAGTGTCTGCTCAACCCTCCCGGGACTTGGGTCTGTCCTGCTTCATTTGAACCAGCAGATATTTGTCAGTCCCCAATTTACGTAGTTAGCACATTGTTCCCTTGGTTAGTCAAGTGGACAGTCTCACCCAGCCCTAATGCTTATGCAAAGATGAACCGGTTTGAAAATCCTTCGGACATAGTGTCTGCTCGTGTCATCAACCACTATAGAAGTCAACGAGAAGTATGTAGGGAAGGTTGATTGTGGTTATGGAATCATGTATACAACATTTTGCACACTGAATGTACTTGCAATTACTATACAAAAAACTGAACTGCTCAAAGTTATCTAAACTTAATGATTGAATGATGTAATTTTATTTTGGTGATATGATGTAATTTTATTTTGCTGATATGATGTTGTCATACTCTGATAGAGTCCTGCTACATGGCACACATAATAGCATAGACAGGACCATCGTGCTATTATTACACATAGTAATGCTATATAGCACTCATACTGCAAGAAATACTATGACATAATAGCATAGATAGGGAGATTGGTCTCTTATTACACACACTTACGCTATATGGCACACATAGCGCTCTTAATATGTAATATAGCTCTTTCACATACCACACATCATATCATAGACAGGAACATTGTGCTATGTGATACACACACTTTTACTGTATAGCACACATGTTGCTATCTTACTACAATAGAGTCCTTTTATAGCATAGACAGGGACATTGGGCTATTATTACACACACTTGTACAATATAGCATACATAATAGCTTAGGTAGAGACAATGGACTATCTTGACGCATTACTTGGCTACATATCACATATAGTAGCATGTACAGAACTCCATAACACCCAATGGGTAGCTATTCATAAGAGTGAGATGATTGTAAGAATGCGACATGTTTACCTGAGATTCATCAAGAAAGTGAATGGGATGCTCTTGATAATGTTTTCTTCCCAATCGTTTCCGCAAATATCTTGGCTAACTTTTTTCAAGGTGCAACATGTTCACAATAGTAACCTCATTATCTGAAATGTGTGTGATTCTATGCTATGTGCTCTGTGTGGTTGTGTGTTATGTGATACATAGCACAATGGACATGTGTAAGGAGGTATCGAATGGTGAAGGCTATATAGAACATAATATAAGCCTGATAAATAGGTATCATGCTGCTTCATAGGGCATGGCATTGTAAATGGTTTCATGTAGTTCCAGAGATAAATAATATGTCCTTGAGGTAGAATCCACCAAAGGCATGTCAAACTTGATTGCCCGAACAAGGTGAGAGTACAGGTTAGTAACTCCCCTATCATCAAGTAGAGTGTAGTGATTTGGGTCCCCGTCTTGCTGTTGATAATAACACCCTGTGACAACATAAGTGTTTTTATCACATTTGTTTTTCCACTTATCTCTTAAGATGCAATCTATCATCCATTTTCTCTTTGTACATCTCAAAAGAAAGAACTCTACACCTTCTGCATTGCCAGCGTCTGCATTGACTGCAAAGTTATCACCTTCAATGAGATACTCACTCAGCATATCTTGGGATCCCTCAAACATTGCAGCTTCATCTTCTGGTACCTCAGTCTCTTCTGCTACCTCAGAGAGTGGTTTCAATGCCTTATGTGTCCACTTGCCTGCATATGATTTGCTGGAACAAGTCCTCCAATGGCCCTTCATGCAAGCATCACAAAAACAAGAAAGCCGCCTGGTCCTTAATTGAGTAGGATCATGACGACAAAAGCCTAAAATGCAATGGAGTGATCGAGATCCTGGTACTCTCTCACAACCCCATAGATTAGACCTGTCCACTTCTGTCTCTTTTACTAGCCAAAATTTCCTGTTTATAGTAGGACTTGCTTTAGTGGATTGTGCATAAGAGCTACCTGCAGCATTGGACATTGTTCTCGTCAAAAATGCAACCACATCTGCAACTTGCCTAAGAACAAATCCATTACTCTTGAGTTGTTCATGTATAAGGGCTCTCTTTATCACAACGCCAGCGCCATCATGCTCCCCCTTGCCATGGCCAGAGCCAAAAAAATTCCATGTCATCTCTGTACCTGTTAGTTGGTAATATCTAGCAACAAAGTAAAATGGCCTTGCAGCCTTGAATTGCGAGGCTGCACCATATGACCACACCTAGTGCTTCTTGAAATTCAGCCCATGGTCTTTAAGCCACTGATCACAAAGAAAAAAACAATGCTGGACAAATAGCGTATCATGTTGCCTATCATCGGAGATGTAGAAATGCATATGCTTGATAATACTGTCATCTTCGTTGTCACGCATGTGCGTTATGTGAACAAGGATGGTGCATTGATCTGTATGCCAATGCATGGATTGTACTTCATTTTTCTCTTTGAACGAGTAATTTTCAGCAAAGTCTACTACAGATATAATGGTATCTGAAGGAAACACCTTCAAACATTCTCTGTATTGATGTGTCTGCCATCTGTAAGTGAAATTGTGCTTGATGAAGATTCTGATGTCGTATTTTATCCTCCCTGTCAGCTCACTTAAAGCCACCTATTTGAGTGACAACATCTTTCTCTTACTTAGACCATGCTTAGTTTGAACTTTAATGTCCTCGAATACTTGCAGTGGAACTGTCTTTGTCATCTCTGCAAGTTCTCGTGGAAAAAGGATGAGCTTTTCCACACCACAGTTTTTGCATTGGCCCATCAAGCAGGTCTGTTTATGGAACATATCCCCCTCAGCCTTTGTACATATGCATGATTCCCGCAACTTTGTGATCCTTGAAAACGATAGCTCAATAGCAAGACATTCTGCATTCACCCCATCTAATTTGCAAACATTGCATTTACTTGTACAGGACCTCCCATGAAAACCAAAAGCAGATGAGCGCATAACATTAAATGCATCTTTGAGATACATCAGTTTGATATGATAAACACAACAGCAAGTATTTAGATCTTTCAACTTTTGCAAGAACCAAGGCTTCAGCTTCTCAAAGGACCTTTGCCCAATTGTCACATGTGGGTGGCTATCTTTAAACTTCAAGAAATACTCTGTCTGCTTGAAAAAAAAATTCATTAGAATTACATTTTGCTATATATCACACATAATAGCATAGATACATATGCATGGGTATAAATACATATAGCTATGCTATATAGCACAGATAATAGCATAGGTAGATAACTCAGCTTTCATTACATGCTCAATTTTGTTATAAAACACATAATAGCATAGATAGGGATTTTTAGCTCTTATTACACACACATCACACACGTCTGCTATATAGCACACATAGTGCTCTCATATTATAACACAATTCTTCTACATAACACACAAAAGAGCATAGACAGGGATATTGTGCTATTATTACACTAACATCTGCTATGTAGCACACATAGTGCTCTCATAATATTATAAAATCTGATAGCACACATAATACCATAGATAGGTATATTGTGCTATTATACACACATGTCTGCTATATAGCAGACATGATGTTGTCATAGTCGATAGAGTCCGGCTACATGGCACACATAATAGCATAGACAGGACCATCGGGCTATTATTACACATAGTTATGCTATATAGCACTCATACTGCAAGAAATACTACGATATAATATCATAGATAGGGACATTGGCCTCTTATTACACACAATAATGCTATATGGCACAGATAGTGCTCTCAATATGTAATATAGCTCTTTCACATACCACACATCATATCATAGACAAGAACATTGTGCTATTCTTACACACACTTTTACTGTATAGCACACATGTTGCTATCTTACTACAATAGAGTCCTTTTACATGGCACACTTATAGCATAGACATGGACATTGGGCTACACTTGTGCAATATAGCACACATGATTGCGTAGGTAGAGACAATGGACTATCTTGACACATTACTTGGCTACATATCACATATAGTAGGATGTACACACTCCATAACACCCAATGGGTAGCTATTCATAAGAGTGAGATGTTTCACTTGAGAGTATTCATTGTAAGAATGAGACATGTTTACCTGAGATTCATCAAGTAAGTGTATGGGATGCTCTTGATAATGTCTTCTACCCAATCGTTTCCGACAAATATCTTTCTTGTTTTGGAGACACCCTACTGTGCTCTATCTAAAATGTAATAATTGTCTGCTTCAATTCCTCCGATAAGGACCCAACATTTCCAGACTTCCTTTTGCATAAGTTGAACCTCAGAGTACTTGACATAGGATCGCTGTCAAGTCTACCCAAAGCTGAATATAAATTCCTTGGATGAACAAATAATAGCTTTGCCACTTTATGTAGAGTAACACCTCTACCTTGGCTCCCATTATCATGCAGTAATCCATTCACCAGCATGCTGAATGTGCTTCGTTTTAAAAACATCTTGTTAGATGATTTGGAATCTTTAATTCCTGTAAGGAGACCTTGAGTGCAGAAATAAGGCCATTTGCAGGAAGATAAAAATCTTCACAGAATGGCAAGATTCTATCATCATTGAAAACACCTTGAAGAATTGCATTCTTATCTTCTTTCCCGTAACTATGCAATTGTCTCACAATGTGTTGAACAATATTCTGAATAGTATGTTGCTTCTTGTCTTCCTTTGTGTGTACATCAACGTCCTCCCTATGACAATCTTACCTATGACAATCTTCCGCTCCAATGTTGACGCTTGGATGTACTTGCTTTCTTGCACGACATAGCTTTCTGTACTCACGTTTAGCCTGTGATTCATACTTCCTCACTACAATAATTTCATCCTCATTTAGGCAAGCCTTTCTCTTGGAGTGCACCTGCGTATGAATGGTGTCTATTCCATGTGCCTCATCATAAAATCCGTCGTCCACCATCCTGGAACAGTCTGCAGTAGTTTGAAATGAATGAAGTCGTACAAAACTTCCTTATTGTAATAGTGAACTGAAATCCATTTGTGTTGCATTGTTGAGTTCAAGAAGCTCCATTGCTGCTTGTGAGGAGGTATGAGCTGGAACCAAAGCGAGAGGAAGGGAGTCTCCATCATCCATGTTCTGAACAGGAGAGTAGGAGAGAGAGAGAGATGGAGATGGGCATTGGAGGCCATCTGAGAGAGAGAGAGAGAGAGAGAGAGAGGGAGATGTCCACGCTTGCTAACCGCTCCATGTCTTTCAATCTGAGTAGTGGATTCGTGAAGTCAGTTATCTTACCTATATTCTTTTAAAAATTATTGACTTAAAAGCCCAGCTATGGTGCCATCCATAGCATCATACTTGGTGTCCATGGACACCATTCTATGCTTTCACCCCCATAGCCTCAATCCATACTTCTGCATCTTTCTCAATATCATCACCCTCTCCTTTAAAAGAAGGTGGTTGCATTTGTTTGAGCAACAATTTCTTTTCTTGAATTTCCGTGTGAATAGCATTGTTCTGAGGGTTTTTCAACGTAGAAGTGATTTGAGGATCCCCTGAGTGTACATCGATGTTTAAAATAACTCAAATCAATATGATATTTTCCAAACTTAGACTTATTAATTCCACTGAAAGCTCAATCGTATGACTTAACCAATCATTACTTATCCGATCCATTAAAACTCAATCACAGGACTTAACCAATCTTGACTTGTCCAGTCCATCAAAGCTCAGTCACGTGACTTAACCAATCATTAATTATCCGATCCATTAAAACTCAATCATATGACTTAACCAATCTTGACTTATCCAACCCATCAAAACTCAGTCACATGACTTAACTAGTCATGACTTATTGAGTCCATCAAAACTCAATCACATGACTTAACCATTCATGGCTTATCCTATCCACCAAAAATTTCACTTACATGACTTAACCAATTGTACAATTTTTTTGAAGAAAAAAAACTCAATATTTTTATTCATAAAGACATCAAAATGTCATATAGGTATCTAGAAAAATCTCTCAATGAGAAAATACAATAGAAGTTTTGATCATAATTGTGATACACATCAATTGACATATTGTAATATCTTTGTGAGTTGGTTAATGGGTATAGAAAACCATATACACGAGGAAGCTTGAAGTAGTCAATTAAATCTTTTTAACCTATGCTCTAATACCAATTGTGAGGTCCCCAACTCTGAGAAGATTGGGGGGACTTGATAGATGGCCTTCCTTTATTCTCAAATTCCATTGAAAACACCTAACCACAAAGTAGAGATACGAGCAACAGAAGAGAGGAAGTCCTCTATCCATCGTGATCCTCGACATAAGCACCATATACCACAAGCCAGGTCGATAATCAAGGGACTTTAATGGGAAAATCTCAAAGATAAAATCTCATTGACATACTTAAGATCTATAAACAACGCTAGAGAGGGGGAATGGGGGAACACATCCGGCACACAAAAAAGATGACTCTCTTTAGCCCAGTTACACAACACCCCAATCCACTAGAGTTCATCTTAGAAACTCTCGACACACGCTACTAGGCCTCTGTCCACACACACACCGATGTGTAAACCTGCACACATACGACTACCCAAGCATTTCACTACTCGCTTCGAGACACACAATATTGCCACACATGAGACCACACTCTCACTTCCATTTTGCACACAAAGAAGGAGCCCAAGGGGCACACACATCCGCACTAGCACCGCACACACAAGCATAATAAGTAGATAAAGAGGGGCAGGGGAAACGACGTGAGAGAAACACAATGGAGGCTTCATCACTGCTCAAAACACCATGTACAACTCTACAGCAACAAACGGTGCACCCACATGGTTGTGGGGCAAGAAAACACACTCTTGAGGCTTTGCAGGCACACACCTCTGCACAAAAAATCCCTCAAGAAAATACCCACACACCTTGGCTCCCTTGCAAATGGCAAGCAAAGAACCCCTAAAAATGACTAAAAAATGACTTTTATAGGGGTGCACTCTTCAATTTTGGAAATTGGCCTCTAATTGGCCCATATGGCATCCTTTTTTGGCAACTTTGGAGGGGGTAGCCCCTTTGGCTTCATTTGATCTTGCTCTCTCCTTTTTTCACTCTGGGGGGGCACTAGCGACATCGCTTGTGCCCCTTGATATTTATTCAAATTTTTATTTATTTTTCCCTTTCTCTTTTACCTTGGGAACCTTCCACTTGAGCAACATTTGACCACCTTGATTTTTTACCCCTTGGATGACCTTACCTTGCACTACCCTCATTTGCCCCTTGTTCCAAATTATTGAATTGCCCCTTTGATGGGACTTTGACCATCCTTGACCGCTCGCCTTATTTGGCCTTGAATACCCATTAGACTCGCTTTTGGACTAGATCTTTGATCCTCCTCTTGACCCTCTTTGCAGATGACCCATGACTTGGGCCCCTTTGCTTTGCCCGGTCATCTCCTTGGAATTGCCTTTGAACTCTCTCTCTCTCTCTCTCTCTCTCTCTCTCTCTCTCTCTCTCTCTCTCTCTCTCTCTCTCTCTCTCTCTCTCTCTCTCTCTCTCTCTCTCTCTCTCTCTCTCTCTCTCATGTTGTGGGACTCGTCCCCTCCTCCCGAGCACTATCGAGGTCGCTAGTTCCGGGGGGGGGGGGGGGGCTTTGACTTTTCACTCAAAAGAATGGAACCCCTAAACGGGCGCGGGATCAGCCCCCCATCCGTCTGCCATGTCATCTATCCCCCCCCCCCTGTTGCTGCGTCGCCAGAGCTCTCCCAAAAGGTGCCTGTCTTTGCCCAGCTGCGCCATCGAGAACAACACACACAGTGCCCGCCTAAGGCATCTATGGCCATGCATAGAGGTATCTCTCTCTCCCTCTCATATGCTTTTCAATACTCTATGCATTGGCCCATATGCCCTTCACTCCTTGGTTGCAACCCTGCATGTGGGGCTAAACACTGCCACTGATGGAGGCTTTTCACAAGCCAAGCTCCCATACCCCTCTTCTCTCGTCCCCACCCCATGAAAACCCCCTCTTAGGGAGGGAGTGATAAAAGGCATTGGAAAAAGTAAGAAAAAATAAAGTATGATTATGTAAATATATAAGAAAGGTCAAATAGGCCACCTCATGCCTGTGGGGTAGCCCATCCCCACCTTGCCTCCTTTTTCTTCACTGTTGCCCTGCCGGGTGTCCCTTTTCCTCTCCTCCACTCAAAAGGTCAACCCCCTCTCTCTTCCCCTTTTCCTTTCTCCTTTCTCTCTCCCTTGAAGCTACCCCCCCCTGTCCTTACCAATAATGCACCCTAACTCACATGCCACCTCTCCTATCTTCCAAAACAGTATACCCCACCCCCCCTTTTCTCTCTCCTACACTCTCCCATGATCCAAATACCCCCCTCTCTCTCTAAAATTCAAAATCTCTCTTGTCTTGTAGCCAAATGGCCTCCCCCACACTCACACACACTCAGTTTCACTGAAAAAGGTGCCCACAGACCCATCCCCACCCAGTGGTTACCTAATTTTCTTGTGTTCACACACATCTGCACACAGATTCACCTCTGAACACACTCCCCTCTCTCCCCTCTTGTGGTTACTTTATTCTCCATGTCACCTCTCTTTTTTCCATTCACCCATCTCTCTCTCTCTTAGTCTCTCTCTCATGAGACTGCTGTTCTGGCACATATACACACAGCCAGACAAGTGGGGCCCACAGTCACATGGCCTGTGTAGATAATGATTTCTTCATTTCTAAATTCTAGAATTTCTCCCCCCTCCTACCCTATATAAAGAGGGTTCACCATCACACTAAACATACACCATCACCAAAGAGTACACTATGCACTGTGTGTGCCTAGTGCACACACACACACACCCACACCATCACCATCACCGCAATCACCATGCTCGTCTTGAGCATGACCTCTACACCCTTGGGCTATGGAAGATGAAGGGAAACTAAATGAAGGATGATGGCCATAACCCTCGTGTGAGTCTTCGCCATCAACTCCCACCTATCCTCCATGTGCTCTACCACGCTCTCCCTTCTCATTCCCCTACCCTATGCTCCCCATTTCATCGCCTTATTCTCTAAATAAAGCTTGAGGTTTTGTGAGTATGTTTTCTTGCAATGTTTTGCCCAGGTGAGGTGTGCGGAATCGCCACCTAGTCTTGTGTTTGGAGTGAGCTTGTGTATGTGTGAAGGGTGTGCGGATTCGCCATCCTTTTGTGGTGCCTAAGTACTAAGCCGCTATACCCCCTCCCTCACTCTCTCTCTCTCTCTCTCACACACTTGATCTCATTCCCTTTCCTCTTCATCACTACTCCCAAGCATCCATCTCTCTTGGATGAAAACTTTGTTATGGTGGTGTGTTGTTTGCGTCCTAGCCGCTGAAGCTAGGTGGTGCCCCCCTGTTTGCTTTACCATGACAGGCTCGAGGCGCGCCATTCGGTCCCCGGTGTTTTAGAGGCCGTCGGGGGTTCGGGGTTCGCTTTGCTCTCGTCATTTGGTGCCCCCACTGAGGATATTTTCATGAAACCCTTCAGTTTACAAGACTGAAACCCTTAAACTATTGTGAATGGATGAATGGCTAGCAGGATTTGCTAATTGGACGACAGAAGAAGAAGAGCTCCAAGGAGAGCTAGACGAACTCCGCATCTCCATCGAAGCTCAAGTGCCAGGCGTAACGGTAATTGATTTGCAGTGGGAGAGTCAACCAACACGCCAAACCCAGTGGATATACATAGGCCAAGTGCCAAGAAGAAGAAGGAGAAGGTCAAAACCATGTCCGCAACCTACAACCAACCCACAACAACAAAATGGAAGGAGCTCTACACAATAGAGAATCAACACTATTCTACTTTGAGAATCGGGTAACTCAAGTCACCGAAGTAATTATCACAGTCAGTTTTCAAGTCGCACCTGATGCTGCAGCACAGATAACGGAAGCATTGGCTCACACTCTCACTAGAGAAACTAGGGATCTACTGAGTTTGTTTTAGGAAAGAACACCACCCTCTCCCACAAGCTTGGACAGTGACTAAGCACCTCTAAGCTTCACATGAATCAGTACAACCTACCTCAAGACAGATCAAACATACCAACACGTCTACGCTCAATCAAGGTAATACTGGATTTGAAGGCTCACTACCAGCACGTCATTGACACCATGCCGGGTGGGGAGCGGTTTTTTGAGGTTCTGGCATCAGATCAACCATTTGTCTTACCTTTGGTACAAGGCAATGTACCCTTTGAAGTTTTAATCTATGTCCTAGTATAAGAGGGTATACATGCCTCCTTGTAAAGAAGAAAAAAACTTTTGCAAGCTAAGCAGTGTGTCTTTCTAGCTCTCTCTCAGTAATCATGGCAAGTGTAGAATTTCCAACATTTAAAGGAAAGAAGGGGGAGGATTTGGTAACAGACTTCCTAGATGAGTTTGAAGTAGCATGTGTAGTGAGCAACAAAGATACGGATGAATCCCGGGTTAGAATCTTTAAGCATCTCATGAAGCTAGAAGCTAGATCATGGTACAATGCACTTCCACAAGTAACCAAGGATGACTGGGAACCCTTAAAAACCGCTTTTAAGAGGCGCTTTGGGGGAGGTACCACTTCAGAAAAGTTGTGGGACAAGTTGAGAGACTTGAAGCAGGAGGGTCTTTTAGAATATGCCATCTATGAGTCCAAATTTGTGGATTTGTGGGAACGGTGGGTTGAGTCACTGGCAAGGGGGGAAGCTGCACCTGATTTTCTAAAAAAAGATCGGTTTACGCATGGCTTATGGCCGCTTCTCAAGGAGAAGGTGAAAGGTAGATTCCCGGCTACGTACGAGTTAGCCGTTGAGATTGCTCGCCTTAAAGACAAGAATCTGCGAATGAAAGCCAAAGAAACCGAGTCAACAGAATTAGGAACATCGCGTCGACCAACAACTACGACAACCACCATTCCACCACCACCACCGGCTCTTGGGGTAAGAGATGACCAACAAGATATGTTGGCCCATATTACTGACCAACTGCAGGGTTTGTCTGTCCACTTAATACAGCAAGGGAGGAGTCAAGAAAGAGATCAAGACCCTGGAAGAGCACGACGACAAAACAGGGAGTATCACTGCTACAACTACGGAGAAGATGGTCACGGTATGTACTACTGTCCCAAACCACAACAAAACTATAATAGAGAAGGTAGGAGGAACCAATTGTCACCCCCTAGAGAAAGAACACCCCCACCCCAAGCACCAGCCCCACCAACACAAATTCTACGTCCGCCACAATCACCACTTACAATCATCTTACGCCCACCACCAATTGGTACCCGCACACCAAGTATCATTGGTCTTGCAGAAGAGGTCAAGATGAGTGTAACGGAAGAAGGATCAAGTAAGAAGACTATTCAAAGAACTGAAGCAGTGGAACAAGAGGTTAAAGAATCAAAAGATGCTACCCAGGTGGGGGAGGTAAGCCAAGAAAATTGTGTTACAAATGTGAGTACATCTTTAACCTTGAATGAAATAGGCACCAAAGAGATCAATCGACAACATTGGGCAGTAAGGGTAAGAATGTGTAAAGTGTTGATTATGCCTCGTTAGAGTAAGAGGAATGCAAAGGGCATGAAAGATACAAGAGAAGAGGAAGACCAGCCTGCTAGCAAGGCTTTGCAGAATGTGGACAACATATCAAGCAAAGGGGAGGGCTTTGAAAACGGAAGCCTGTGCACTAGCATGGACCCAGGACAGTGTAGCAAGCTAAAGGAATCTTGCATCAAGGCAGTTTCACTAGAGGACCATAACGAAGAGGTAAGTATGACTGAAGGTTTGGAGTTGGATATTTCTCCAGAGGCTTGGCAGCCGAGCAAGACTTTATTGTGTAGTGTTATGGACTTAGAGATGGGTAATGCCTCTAGTCTACTAAAGGGTGTTATTAACTTGGAGATGGGTAATGCCTCCAGTTTATGTGAGGATGTTCATAGTAAGTTTGATGATCAATATGTTGCCAACCTTTTAAGGATGTTCCAAACTCCTCCACAACACAGCATTGTGTTTGCATGGGATGCATCAGACCTATGGCTATGGCTAGCCGCTATAACATATAGAGAGAAAATCAGCATTGAGATAAGAGATAAGGAGCCATGGATAGACAAAAGCCTGATAGAATGCAAGAATGAAGACCTCATTCGCAATTTGGTACAATTTTTTACAAATAGTGCATCCTCTCTTTGGAGAAAGGTAAGTGGATTACGCTTGAATTTAAGCCGCAAGGTAGGTGGCTTGCTATTAGCATCAGTAAAGGAAGCTGACATGTTTGAGCATACCCAAAAGAAGCATGATATGCTTGCAGTTTTTTCTAGTCATGGCAGTAAGAAGGATTCTGAAGACAACTTGAGCTCACCACCCCAACAAGGCGGCCATATATGGTGGATTCTTGGTACACTCTTGGGAATCATAATTTTCAATTCTGTCTTTGCAGGAGCCAAGATTCTCATTTCCCCTCTCGCTACTGGTGGTTACAAATTTGGTCCAATTTGGCATGCAAATTTTATTGTTCGGACACTGCAAACAATGATCCTATTTTCACTTGGGATCCAGGAGGACATTGGCACAAAGTTCTGGAAGCCATGGGCTTCCCCTTTAATCAACCGACACTATTCCAAGGAACAAGCTATCACCCGGACCTGTTACAGATTCATGAATATCCCAGAAATCTCACCAATGGCCAAATGGAATGGCTAATTCAGAAGGCAACTCGATATCGGATCCTATAGCTAAGCGGAAGAAGAAACAGATGAGCTAGAGGCATGAATGCCTCTAGCCAAAAGGGGAGGGCTAATGATGGAGGCTTTTCACAAGCCAAGCTCCCATACCCCTCTTCTCTCGTCCCCACCCCATGAAAACCCCCTCTTAGGGAGGGAGTGATAAAAGGCATTGGAAAAAGTAAGAAAAAATAAAGTATGATTATGTAAATATATAAGAAAGGTAAAATAGGCCACCTCATGCCTGCGGGGTAGCCCATCCCCACCTTGCCTCCTTTTTCTTCACTGTTGCCCCGCCAGGTGTCCCTTTTCCTCTCCTCCACTCAAAAGGTCAACCCCCTCTCTCTTCCCCTTGTCCTTTCTCCTTTCTCTCTCCCTTGAAGCTACCCCACCCCCTGTCCTTACCAATATGCACCCTAACTCACATGCCAACTCTCCTATCTTCCAAAACAGTATACCCCACCCCCCCTTTTCTCTCTCCTACACTCTCCCATGATCCAAATACCCCCCTCTTTCTCTAAAATTCGAAATCTCTCAGTCTTGTAGCCAGATGGTCTCCCCCACACTCACACACACTCAGTTTCACTGAAAAAGGTGCCCACAGACCCATCCCCACCCAGTGGTTACCTGATTTTCTTGTGTTTTCTTGTTATGCCATTTGGTCTCACAAATGCTTCGGCCACGTTTAATAGAATGATGGACATAATTTTTAGACCACATAGAAACTTCGTGGGTACCTTCTTTGATGACATGATTGTCTATTCGAAGTCCGAAGAGGAGCATAGGGATCACTTGACTGCAGTTTTCAATGAGTTACATAAGAACAGACTACTCATTAATGCGAAGAAGAGTGAATTCTTTTTGCAAGAGATTCACTTCCTTGGGCACATTGTTTCAAAGGATGGGGTACGCATGGATCCCGCTAAAGTGGAAGCAATTAGGTCATGGCCAGACTTGAAGTCCGTACATGACATTCGAAGCTTTCTAGGCTTATGTTCCTACTACAGGAGGTTCATCCGAAATTTTGCTGAGATTGCTTCTCCACCCCATGCACTACAAGGAAAAGGAGTTACTTTCAAGTGGACAGCCAAGGAAATTTTAGCGTTCAAACACTTGAAAGAGAAGTTGACTTCAGATCTGCACACAGATTCACCTCTGAACACACTCCCCTCTCTCCCTCTTGTAGTTACTTTATTCTCCATGTCACCTCTCTTTTTTCCATTCACCCATCTCTCTCTCTTAGTCTCTCTCTCATGAGACTGCTGTTCTGGCACATATACACACAGCCAGACAAGTGGGGCCCACAGTCACATGGCCTGTGTAGATAATGATTTCTTCATTTCTAAATTCTAGAATTTCTCCCCCCTCCTACCCTATATAAAGAGGGTTCACCATCACACTAAACATACACCATCACCAAAGAGTACACTATGCACTGTGTGTGCCTAGTGCACACACACACACACCCACACCATCACCATCACCGCAATCACCATGCTCGTCTTGAGCATGACCTCTACACCCGTGGGCTATGGAAGATGAAGGGAAACTAAATGAAGGATGATGGCCATAACCCTTGTGCGAGTCTTCGCCATCAACTCCCACCTATCCGCCATGTGCTCTACCACGCTCTCCCTTCTCATTCCCCTACCCTATGCTCCCCATTTCATCGCCTTATTCTCTAAATAAAGCTTGAGGTTTTGTGAGTATGTTTTCTTGCAATGTTTTGCCCAGGTGAGGTGTGCGGAATCGCCACCTAGTTTTGTGTTTGGAGTGAGCTTGTGTATGTGTGAAGGGTGTGCGGATTCGCCATCCTTTTGTGGTGCCTAAGTACTAAGCCGCTATACCCCCTCCCTCACTCTCTCTCTCTCTCTCTCTCTCTCTCTCTCTCTCTCTCTCTCATACACACACACACACACACACACACACACACACACACACACACACACACACACACACTTGATCTCATTCCGTTTCCTCTTCATCACTACTCCCAAGCATCCATCTCTCTTGGATGAAAACTTTGTTATGGTGGTGTGTTGTTTGCGTCCTAGCCGCTGAAGCTAGGTGGTGCCCCCCTGTTTGCTTTACCATGACAGGCTCGAGGCGCGCCATTCGGTCCCCGGTGTTTTAGAGGCCGTCGGGGGTTCGGGGTTCGCTTTGCTCTCGTCGCCACGTTGCGCATTGTGAGGGCCTAGCCCTTGGAAACCTTCCCAAACTTCTTGTCAAAAAACCCCTTTCCATTGTTTCACTTTCAAAACCCTGCAAATACCTACCCTAAGATCCAATTTTGGAGCAGTAAAATATCACCGAGAGTTGATGACCCAAACTTTGAGCTCATCGATCCACGCCATTCTTCAAGATCTCTAAGGCCGCAAATCAAGGTCACGAAAGTGGGAAAAAACATCTGAGATTGCTCTGTCGGCAGTCATTGCCAAACTTCGTACCGTGATATCTCTGTTGTTGTAGCTTCAATTGTCGAGCTGTTGATTCTTGTTGACTCCAATTGATGAATATCACCCTATAGAACCCTGCCGAGGCCCAAAAGATGCCAGATGGCATGATTTCCAATGTGGTCAGATGGGCACAGACCCTACCCTTGGAAATCCTTCAAATGACCATAACATGCAATCCAGATCTCCAATCCACAATCCGAAAAGATAGGCATGCTCTATAATTGGAGCACTACAACTCTATCCACTGACATCCGATGTGGTCATCTGTCCCCATCTACCTTGTGAATTAATATCTTGCACACTAGGGCTCCGTTTGATGAGCTGTCTGGACCAGCTTCTAGAGCACCTTGAACTCCGCATTCTAGGGCCTCAAACTAGCATCTTTAGCACCTTTACTTGCTAAAACCGCATCAGGTATACACCTCCACTAGCACCTGCTTGCCCAGGTCTTCCATATCAGCTTCTGCACTGTATCCTGCACCTGCTGACACCCTTTGCTCGGCATAGATCACTTTCTTGCACATACCAACTTTGGCTACACCATCATTGCCTACCCCCTAGTTAAACATTTATGTTCAACCACACACACACTTATTGAACTAAAAAACTGCACACCCAACACACACTCTGTACACCACAAAAACACCTAGCATATATACAAACACTAGCACTTTCCAATCGCAACCTTTGTTCATGCGGGTTGCCCAACCCCCTACTTTACCGCATAGTCATCATTTGCGCCAAACACCATGTACTGATCTCTTCCATCCACCTGTAACACCCTTGCATAGTGCCACACCAAGGCACATAACCAACCGCACACCCAAACTTCCAACAAAATATTGCTACTACTCCAAGCACCCATTGGTTCACTGTCCACTTGCAACAAAGCATCATCGAGCACACTAAATAGAGCACCAACGTACTCGCCATCAAAAACCGTACCTGACCCACCCTCCCAACCATGTAAAGCTAGATTTTCCTCTAGAAAATCATGTACTTTCTCAACAACCCATTGCACAACCGCACTTATCACCATAGCTTTCAACCACCAATCATATACCTCCTTGGTAATCTTGGACACCTCCTTGAAATGTGCATCACCTATCATAGAGTTCACTTGCTGCATAGGAAGCACCTCTATCTTTGGCTCCACACTTTCCTTCTCGCCTACCATGCACTCAATTCCAGCATCATCGAGCTATTCCTCGTCTATTGGCCCTTCAAGTTCGATCAACACCACTTGCTTTTTGGCTTCCATCACCTGCTCTTCAGGCACTTGCTCTTCTGCTGCATCATGCTCTACCACCATAGGCAAGACTGCTCTATCTCTTTTGGCAAACTTTTGTACTACCTGTTGCACCACCAAAGCACATCCCACCACCACTTTCATCAACAGGGCCATTAGCATGGCACCACACATCACATTTACCTTCTCATGATCACTTGTAGGCGTGGACTGATACGGTTGGTCTTCATCATGCATCTTGGCTGCACTTTATGCTGCTCTTTGCACACATTCATTGTCTCTCCACTCACATGCAAAAGATCAAACTCATCATACCTGGATTGAGACGATTCGGTCTCCCAACTTGTGTCGGCATCCATAGAGCTGCTATCACTTGGCTCAGTCTCTTCCTCAATCTCAAGCTTGAGAATCTCCTCTAGCTTCACTGTTTTGACCTCTTCTGCAAACCGTACTCTTTGGCCTCCACCATGCTTCAATGGAGTTTCTACAGTCACACTCAAACTTGGCAGCACATCCTTTGCCCACTCTGGGACCACCTGCACATCCTCCACAAATTGAACCGCTCTAGCCGGCATCCTTGGCATAGGAACCACCATGTTTCTCTGTAGCCAAAGAAACCTTGGTTCTTCTTGCACATGGACTTCTCTTTGCATTACATGGTGGCTCGACTACCACCACATCACACTGCTTTGGGACCACCACATTTGGCAAACTCCATCTAGCTTTGTGCTTCTTCATAATATTTTTGGTCTACCTTCTCGCTAGACCTACCACGTCTTCATTTGACACCGACCCATCTATTTCTACCTTGTCATGCACTTCCTCATGCAGGCATCCCATGAATTTACTCAACTTTGAAAAACTAGCATCCTCTGCAGCAATTACCTTGATTAGCCGTCCCCAAAGGACTTTGAACTCCCATATGAATGCTTGAAAATCCGCTTCCAAACTCTACTTCAATCTGTCAAGATTTCTCTTCCCCTCGTCTAGCTGCACATCTGCTACATATCTGCTTTTGAAAGCCTCCTCTAGGGATTTAGAATCACTCTTTTCTTCACCACGCATGCCATCAAACCATAGCCTCGCTTTACCACAAACTAGGTCGGAAACACTTGTACTGCACCTTCTTCTCTCGATAAACCGCTTTCTAGCACAAAAATCCATAGTCTTGGAGCCTGATTTTTGCATCTTCAACCCCAGTGAAAATGGGAAAATCGGACCACATCTTCTCTAGCACCACCTGCCTTTCGAAGGTTGCACCTTTGGCATCACCAAAATCATCGCTTCGATTTCAACTAGGAGCATCAGACGGGTCCTCCGTGGGGGCACCAAAAGATGGAGAGGGGGAATGGGGGAACACACACGGCACACAAAAAATTGCCTCTCTATAGACCAGGGTGTTCACAATACCCCAATCCACTAGAGTTCACCTTTGAAACTCTTGACACACACTAGCAGGCCTCCGCTCGCACATGCACCAACCCCTTAAAATGACTAAAAGATGACTTTTATAGGGGTGCACTCTTCAATTTTGGAAATTGGCCTCTGATAGGCCCATCTGGCATCCTTTTTTGGCAACTTTGGAGGGGGTAGCCGCCTTTGGCCTCATTTGCTCTTGCTTTCTCCTTTTTTCATTTTGGGGGGGAGACACTAGCGACATCGCTTGTGCCCCTTGATATTTCTTCAATTTTTTATTTATCTTCCCCTTTCTCTTTTACCTTGGAACTTGAGTGACATTTGACCACCTTGATTTTTTACCCCTTGGATGACCTTACCTTGCACTGCCCTCATTTGCCTCTTGTCCTAGCTAATTGAACTGCCCCTTTGATGGGTCCTTGAACATCCTTGACCGCCCGCCTAATTTGACTAGCTCTTTGATCCTCCTCTTGACCCTCTTTGCACCCGACCCGTGACTTGGTCCTTTTTTATCTGCCCAGTCATCTCCTTGGAACTGGCTTTGATCTCTCTCTCTCTCTCTCTCTCTCTCTCTCTCTCTCTCTCTCTCTCTCTCTCTCTCTCTCTCTCTCTCTCTCTCTCTCTCTCATGCTGTGGACTCGTCCCCTCCTCCCGCTAGCGATGTCGCTAGTGGGGAGGGGGGGGGGGGGGGGCGCTTTTCCTTTTCACTCAAAAGAAGAGAGCCCCTAACAGGCGCGAAATCAGCCACCCATGGGCCTGCCATGCCATTTGTCGCCCCCCCTGCTGTGTCACCAAAGCTCCACCAAAAGGCGCCCATCTCCGTCCAGCTGCGCCATCGAGCACAACACACGCAGCACCCACCTGAGGCGGCTATGGCCACGCAAAGAGGTACCTCTCTCTCCCTCTCAAATTCTTTCCAATACTCCACGCTCTTGCCCGTATGTCCTCCACTCCTTGGTTGCGGCCCTGCATGTGGGGCTAATCACTACCATGTGGCGCGTTGCGAGGGCCTTGCCCTTGGAAACCTTCCCAAACTTCACAAAACTTGTCAAAAAACCTCTTTGAATTGATTCACTTTGAAACCCCTTCAAATACCTGCCCTAACATCCAATTTTGGATAGTAAAATATCACCGAGAGCCGATGACTCAAACTCTAAGCTCGCCAATCCATGCCATACTTCAAGATCCCTAAGGCCGCAAATCAAGGTCGCAAAAGTGGGAAAAAACATCCGACATTGCTCTGTCGGCAATTACTACCAAACTTCTCATCATGATATCTCTATCATCATAGCTCCAATTGTTGAGTTGTCAATTCCTGTTGACTTCAATTGATGTATACCGCCGCCCTCCAAAACCTTGTCGAGGCCCAAAAGATTCTAGATGGCACAATTTCCAATGTGTTCAGATGGTCACAAAAAATCTGATCCCTGGCAAACCTTCAAATGGCCATAACCTGCAATATAGAGCTCTGATCCACAATCCGAAAAGACATGCATGCTCCATAATTCGAGCACTACAACTCTATCCACTGACATCCACTCTAGTCATTTGTCCCCATCTGCCCCGTCCGTTGGGGATATGCAACACCTTCCAACTTTGAACTTTGATATCTTGCACACCACGGCTCCGTTTGACGAGCTATCTAGACCGGATTTTGGAGCACCTCAAACTCCAAATTGTAGGGCCTCAAAGCAGCATTTTGGGCACCTTTACTTGCTGTCCCATTTGGACCATTTTTGGCCTTGAAAATCGCATGAAGCATACACCTCCACTATCACCTGCTTGCCTAGGTCTTCCATATTGGCTTCTGCACTTTATCCTGAACCTGCTAACACCCTTTGCTCGGCATAGATCACTTTCTTGCACATACCAATTTTGGTTGCACCAACGTCTTTTTTCCCACGTTTAAGAGGAGGTGTGGCCGCCATTCATAAATCATAGGTATGATATGAGACTTACCTAACTAATAATCATGTGAAAAGTACTTGGCTAATCGGGTCCACCCATCCGTATACCTAGATCCATTAGGATACTGTTGGGGTATAGGCGTCTGTGCCTTGCCCGGCCGCCCAGAGTCTGGGCGCCCACTGACTTGTATACCTTATAAATAGCATAAGTGTATAGGGGGCTGCTCACTCTTTAGAGTCTCCCCACCCATATTTGTGTTGTGTGTCTCCTTCTCTCTCTCACTCTCCGTCTGTGGTGCTCCCCGATCCCCTTCAATTGGTATCAGAGCTATGGTGACCGCGGAGAGCACAACGGCTTTGAGAGCTTCGAGGCGATAGCTCGCTCGCTCTCGACGGTGGAGTTTGATCGTGGAGTTTCATGGAGAGCGATTTTAGCTTGAGGAGCATTGTCTTTAGAGCTTAGGAGCTTCGTGTGGTCAAGCTTGGTCGAGGAGGCGGTTGCAGCTTCCTTGGTGAGAGGAGCTTTTGAGCTCAGTGGAGCTCGTTAGAGAAGTGCTCGGCGGAGGAGAGCTTGAAATTTGAGTGCTTGGATGCTATTGTGGCAGAGCTCTTGCGTTGGAGTTTGCATTGAGAGGACATTGCATCACGCAGAGTGGAGCAGGAGCAGGTTCAAGACTGTGTGCAGCTCGTTTTTGCCATTTTCAGGCTCTAAAACGCAGTTTTTTGCATAGCTCCGTCATACAGAGTCAGATCTACATGATCCAAGAGTCTAGGTTAGGGTTTTGGCACGCTCCGGATGCAATGGTGATGTCTATTTGCTGAAATTATGCTTTGAATTACAGTAGGTACAGCAGCAGGTTTATTTGTGCACTTTCGGGTCCCAAAAACACTGTTTTTGGTATATCTCACACACACGGAGTATTTTCTGCAACAACCAGCAAATTCATAGGTGTACACAGGTTTTTGAATATGCATTTGTCCAGAGAGCCACTCATGCGAGAGTGAGCTATGTTGCCATGGTCTTGGCGGTTTATGTATGCCATATATGGATTTGTGTATTTGTTTGTGGCTGAGATTATTTGAGATTTGGCTCAATTTATAGAAGAAACTCTGTTGGATTTTATCCAGGTTCTTGCCATAGATTCTACGTATCTGTAGGTTGCTCTTTGACAGTTTAGTGGTTGAGTTTACTCCCACTTTGACAGGTGATTTTCAGTCATCATTTGGTTGGAGTTTGGAGTCACTTGTGTATGCCCTTGTGTGACGTATTTCGTATTGCGCATAGCGACAGATCTTGCAAGGTTTTGCGAAATGTTGCTATAGTTATCTGGCAGACATTTGGTCATCGATTGAAAGGTATTTTGGCAGCAATCATCACTCACATGTATGTTATTTGGGAGCCGTTGAGTGGTACTCCGGCAAGAGCGGGTATGCTCATATGTATGACTTTGTGAGGTGATTCCGGTCGAGTTTATTCCCGGATTGGCCATTGTGGCATATATTATTGTCTCTTTGAGGTTTACTGTTGAGATTTTGCTCCAGTTACAAAGGAGACTCTGCCAAAATTTTGTCAGATATTTATGCGCGATTGAGTCATATTGACTTGTGATTTTGTGCAAGGCTTTGCACGGTTATTGGTGCAACTTTGCATCAGATTTTACAGCCATATTTGCAGACTTTTGTTGATGCGATTGGAGCCAGTTTAGGGCTGATTTGGTTGAAATTTGCTACTCATTGTTGGTTTCTCTTTTGAGAGCATTATGGCTGATTTTTCATTTGACTTCCAGCGTTATGGTCTGACATAGTTTGATGGTGTAGATTTTGTTGCTTGGAAGGAACATATGCTTGTTGCATTGGCGGATTTGGGGCAGGATAAACCCTTGTGTGGTTTATCGACGAAGCCCAAGTCTATGCGTGATGATGATTGGTAGGATCTTGATGAGTTAGCAATGTCTACGATTCGTTTGCATCTGGTTGAGTCTGTTGACTGGCAGGTCTCGAGGGAGACTACAACTCATGCTTTATGGCAGAGTTTACATGCTATGTACGCGACATTCATGTCTACAGGGGAGTCTAGTCCCACTTCTATGTCCATGGGAGAGATTGATCCCACATGCAAGTCTCGACGACATAGAGACTTGACATGTTGGCATTGTGGACATAGAGGGCACATTAGGCGTCGATGTTTCAGGCGTTTGAGACAACGGAGGCGACAGATGCGTGATGCAGATTTGGGCACGACAGATGCTAGTGAGATCAATACGGTGGTTACTAAGTATGCTTGTGACGGCGATGTCACATTTACATCTACGTCGTCTTCAGACGATCTTATGTCTACGGATTGCATATCGGATTGCACATTGTCTTCACATTGGTTACTAGATTCAGATGCTACTTTCCATGTCACGTCGCATCGTGAGTGGTTTAGCACGTTTTCTAGTGGGAGACTTGGTTGTGTGCACATGGCTGATGGTGTTGTGTATGACATTGAGGGTGCAGGAGACGTATGTTTGTCCTTGCCCAATGGTATGAGATTTGCCTTGCGTCATGTGCGTTATGTGCCAGATCTGAGAAGGGATTTGATCTCAGTCAGACAGTTACAGGATAGTGGATGTCGGGTATCGCTGCTTGAGCGATCTTTTGTGTTGCATTTGGGTTTGCTAGTGAATGCGAGAGGTGCTAGAGTTGGCACATGGTACCCATTGCACGTAGTACTGGTGCGAGATGGTCGAGTCTCAATCTTGTTACAGCCATGCAGATAGCAAGAGAGCAGGCGAGTCTCTTTTGCTTGTGGGTTGCAGGATGCTTTGCATGGAGTGCAGAGTAGTGAGCTCGTTGTGCACACAATGGGGGCACGACTTGAGCAGTCACATAGAGAGGTGACAAAGTCAGACATGCATGCTTTGCTAGTGACTGAGCAAAGCAGAGAGTCAGTTGTGCGAGATACTTCTATGTAGGATAGACAGGTAGAGAGGTCTTGCTCTAGTGAGTCACAACAGGAGGACGTTGTGCAAGAGTCTATGCATACGGAGTTAGAGCATGAGAGCTCTAGTGAGTCACAGCAGATTGAGTGGTCATGTTTGCAGTGGATGATTGCAGAGGAGACTGAGATGTCAACGATTATGCAGTCATTCCTTTCTATGCTCGACAGTGAGCATGGGGATATAGTTGTGCAGGATATGTCTTGCAGCAGACATCTAGAGCATCTGGTTTGCTCTGAGGTTGCACGATAGGTTGATGCGTCTTTTGCGGACAGTCAGGAGATGCATGTGGCTGACACGCCTTGTCAGTCAGAGATGCCTATTGCCAGGGATATATATGTTGATGCATGCTCCATAGAGCTAGCAGGACCCGCTAGCATTGCGTTGGCATTCAGTGGTCTCATGTATGAGATGTTGATCCTGAGACCGGATATCGCAGCTGCAGTGGGAGCATTTGCAGTTGAGGTTGTCAGTCATTTGTTGACTGATGATGGCATAGTGCACGAGGGAGATATGCAGGTATTGCGTACATACTTGCAGTACGTGTGCGGTATGTCTGGTGGTGTATGGACTTACACGGGAGCAGGACAGCCGGATGCACACGATCACAGCCAGCCAGTGGGCATCGATTGAGAGTGGTTTTCTCTCGCCTTTTTTAGTCTTTAGACTAGGTTCTCTTGCTTAAAGGTACAGTCGCCTTTAAGTGGGAGGTTGTTGGGGTATAGGCGTCTGTGCCTTGCCCGGCCGCCAAGAGTCTGGGCGCCCATTGACTTGTATACTTTATACATAGCATATGTGTATAGGGGGCTGCTCACTCTTTAGAGTCTCCCCACCCATATCTGTGTTGTGTGTCTCCTTCTCTCTCTCACTCTTCGTCTGTGGTGCTCCCCGATCCCCTTCAGATACTAGTCTCCTACTTTCCACACCACACTCACCTGTTCTTGTTTTTCAATTACTACCACACTGTTTCACAAATATAAACAGGGTTTCTTTATTAGTTCCGGACACAGGTTCATTCACACATCCCTTCAAAAATTACCAAAACAATTCAAACAAGGCCTAATGAAGAAAGTCCTATATTTCCATACGAAGAATTTTTCCAATTCTTATGAGTTTGTTGCTACTCGTGAACTTTCTTTGTCTAACCAATAGAGTTTTACAAAGGATTTATTTATTCTCTAACCGCGAATTGTGCAACCTTCCTATCTCGCTAACCATGAGGCATCTCACTAACCACGAGGCATCTTGCTAACTGTCAGGCATCTCACTAACCGTGAGGTATAAAAAGAGAGCAGATCACCTTAGCTTAATCTCCGCTAATCGTCGGATCATCTCGCTACCCCCAAGGAACAAAATATATTCAATAATTATTCTCTTTAAACGGTTCTTCAAACATGGTCAACCAACTCTTAATATCAAATAGTAACAAATAATAAACTTTACTAGTTGATAAACTTTACTAGTTTATCAAGCAATAACAATTTATCAAACAGTGATAATTTATCAAGCAATTCTTTACCTATCCTACAAAAACATATGCTTGTTTCTTGGGATATAATCACGCTTAGACGGTTTAAGGGAATCCCTATGCTTGGCTTCCGACGTCAACATGAATAGCAATGCAAAATTATAAATTTATCTTATCGGATTAGAGACATGTTTGATTACTTCCCGTGTTGGAGGTTGAGCGGCTTCAACTTCTTTCGCAACCAATACATCCGCTTGAGCTATGATTGGAATTAATGATACCTTCTTTTACACTTTTCTTGGAGGTGGAATGACAGGATCATCCTTGGAGCTTTCAATCACTCGCTTTGGGACCATCGTATCACGAAAGAAAAGAGGAAAAACTTTTTTTGTGAAAGTTAGAGTTATGGCTTCCTTGCTTGCTGAGAAGATGGTAAGAGAGAGATGAAGAGAACTCAATAATCCGAGGGACAATCATGATGGTGGTAGAGATGGAGATGGGTTGAGGGAGAGAAGGTAGCTCCGATCTTAAGGCAAGAGAGCTTCCGTTTCAGAGAACTTGTGTGTTTTGTCTTGAAAGTGAGGGAAGAGGGGCCTTTATATAGGCTCTCAAAACCCAAAAGCACAAGCTAAGAATAACAAAAAGCAAAAAGATAAGTTTTCACGCATTTGCAGCAGTAATAAACAATTTTATAGATATATGTACATATATATATATATATATATATGTGTGTGTGTGTATTTATTACTTTTTTGCGAGCATGCATTGTGATGCACGATTTTGAGTCTCTAATTTTAGGAGAGGCTTGGCTTCCAAGAAAAGATGCTCTAATCTTGACTCACTTCCCTTTCTTTTCTAAAAATACTCTTTCTACTCCTTCTCTTCTAAGAATACTATTCCTTTCCTAAAATTACTCTCTTCTTAAAATTATCCTTCTTTTTTGAGGGTCAACTCTTATTTTTAGATCTAGTTTTGAAGTTTAAGATTCTCATATCAACCTATTGTTTGCAATTCCAAGTTAATAAACGACATAATTGATAGTTCTAGAGTTTGATTTTCGATCCCATTGTTCCGTTGGACACTTTATGACTTAACAAAACTCAAACCTTAAACACTTTTGCAAAGTAAATGAAATAGTTTTATTGAAAAATGTTGGGTAGATTACCTGCTCGCATGCAACTGTGATAGCCGCAAGCCATTTCTTTCGCCTGCAACCAGCCCTTTAAGGTTTAGAAGCTGTGACCCACCGTACCCATTCACACCTTCTTTTCAGGCTCCCACACCTACCCATCATTTCATGTCTCCCTCTAAATCTCCCTCACCCGCGGTTGCCGACTCAAACAAGCAGAATACAAAAAACATCAATTTTTTTTTCTCTTTTTGTATATATAAAAGGGCTAGTTTCCACCCAAGAAATCCTTAAAAGAAAATAAAAAATCCAAAAAAATAAAATAAAAGGGGGCCCCATTAAGCCGGTCAAGAAATAAGACCAAGGGTAGCATGGAAACATAGTGTTACCATATACATGTGGTAGTGATGTGTGTCAACACACTAGGACTGCCGGGGCATTTTTCCCCTCTTTAGGAGGTTTTTTCCCACGAGCAATGTATATACGCCCATCACTCTAGGGCTATCTATCTTTTCATTGCACACTAAGTAACACACTCTCTATTGTGTAACTTGAGCTTCCTTCGTCTTCTCCAAGCTGTGCGCGTTTCTCTGCAACCCTAATTCCAACAATTGGTATCAGAGCAGGTTACGTCCTCTCGGGCTTAGTCGCCAGCTGCTCCAGCACACGCCTGCTCACTTTCTCCAATTACAGTGAGGTTTGGCGAGCGTTCGAAGGTCCACAAATATTTTGGGTATTCTCGTAAAGCTGAGTCTGCTCAGATTTCTGATTCGGGCTCATTTCGGCCTCCGTTTCCACTACAGGCAGGTCTGCACATGCAATTACGTCATTTTGTGCAGAATTTTTGTCAGTGCCAATTTTTGCATAACAGGTGCCTTACAGTCTTCGACGTTGTTCCTACTCCGTTTCTCTTATTTACGGGCAGTTTTCACATCAAGTGCAACATTTACCATGCCTGACAACAACACAGATGTCTTCAAGATGTTTGCTACTGAGGACAGGTTGGATGGGGACAATTACCCTATGTGGGCTTATATGATGCAACACGTTCTTGTGTCAAAGGGCGTCTGGAATATTGTGCAGGGCATTGATGTACGTCCTGGTTCTGAGGATGTAGGCGATGTTGAGGATGTTGCAGGTCTTGCTGCAAGGATTGCTGCTATTAGAGTTGTTTTGCCTACGGCATAAAAATCTCATTGGGATGTAAAGGATGCGTAGGCTCATGCATTGATTGTGTTGTCTGTGAAGCACACCATTGTTCCTCACATCCGTTCAGCAAAATCTGCAAAACAGGCTTGGGATATTCTAGCAGGTCTTTTTGCAAGCCGCAATGAGGCTAAAATTGCTTTGCTGCGTAAAGAGCTGGAGTCGAAGATTATGCATGAGGAAGATGATATGGACACTTTTCTTGCTGGTGTCAAGGATATCAATGAGCAACTTATTTTTGCAGGTGAAGTCATTTCAGACAGTTCCCTTGTGCAGACTGTTCTTGATGCCTTACCAAATTCTTACCAAACTTTTGCTAGTACTTGGAGACTTATGACCCAAGGAAATCCAGAAGTTGTCAAATTTGATGCATTATGCACATTGCTGTTGCAAGAGTCGCTTTCCAAAAAAAATAGGACTAGACAGCGTGCAGTTGAACAGGCTTTTATGACTTCTCAAAGAAAGGGTGGTAACAACAATGCATCCACTTCTTATGGTTCTGCTGCGAGTGGCAAAACTTCTGTTCCTAATGCTTGTGCTAGCAGCAATTTGTCTCGAAATTCTGGTGATAAGGGCAAAAAGAAGATGCGTTGCCATTATTGTAAAGCTAATGATCACTTGATCAAGCAGTGCCCTAATTTGAAGGCCAAAGAGGCTAAGAAGAAAGAGGGTGGTTCCACTGCAAATGCTAATTCCACTACAAATGCAGCCATTGTTGAGTCTTCTGTGAAAGGAGACTGTGTTGCTGATATTGATGCAGAATGGGCTCTTAGTGCAGAGTGCACTGACAATCCTATTGTCCATGATGCATGCTTGTCAGTTTGCTGCAGATTCACATGTGTGGTATTTCGACAATGGTGCTACAAAGCACATTACCTCACATCGTGAATTGTTCACGTCTCTCGAGTCTGTCCATCATGGGAATTCAGTCACTTGTGCCAACAATGCCTCTTATTCAATTTAGGGAGTTGAAAAGATTGTGCTTACTGCTGCTAATGGTAGTTCTTTCACACTTGTTGATGCACTTTATGAACCTAGGATCAAGAAGAATCTTTTGTCTGTATCTGCACTTGTTAGACTTGGACTTGTAGTCAAATTTGTGGATGACAGATGTACGGTTCATGATGTCAGTTTTGGAGATGAAATTATTGCATCTGGGATTTTGTGCCGTGGGCTGTATAAGCTCACTTTGTATGACAAGTGTGGACAAAATTGTACAAATGCTGTTGCAGATTCAAGGGCTAATTCAGATGCAAAAATTTGGCATGCACGTTTTGGTCATCTCAATTTTGCCAGTTTGCTACGTTTGCAAAAATCTAATATGGTTGCTTCTTTGCCACCTCTTGAAGCACCTATCAAACATGTTTGTGAAGGCTGTATTCTGGGTAAAATACAGCGTTCTAAGTTTCCAAATGATGGTTCAGTTAGGGCCACATACAGGTTGCAGCTTATGCATAGTGATGTTTGTGGGCCCATGCAAACTCTGTCCTTGGGCAATTACCTGTACTTCATAACTTTCACTGATTATTACTCCAGGCATGCATGGGTATTTCCGCTTAAAGCGAAGTTTGAAGTTTTTATGTGCTTCAAACAATTCCTGGCTGAAAATGTCTTGAAATGTACTATGGGCACCCTCCGTTCCGATTGAGGGGGGGCGTATATGTCTCATGAATTCAATGCATTTCTGTCTAGTCGTGGGATAAAACACCAATGTGCAAAGCCTTATACACCTCAGCAAAATGGTGTTGTTGAGAGGAAAAACAGGTCACTTACGAAAATGGCACAATGTATGGTCAAAAGTCAAGCTTTGCCGCATTCTTTTTGTCTTGAGGCCCTCATGTGTGCCACTTATGTAGTAAACAGGTGTCCTAAAAAAGCTTTGTGGTCTATTACTCCATATGAAGCATGGCATGATAGAAAGCCTTCTATTGAGCACATACGTGTTTTTGGCTGTTTGGCATATGCTTTGGTGCCACAAACACAATGTATAAAATTGGATGATAAGGCTGTCAAATGTATTTTTGTTGGTTATAGTGGTGAAAGAAAAGGTTACAGGTTGTATCATCCACAAACAAAACATATTCTGGTTTCACGGGATGTAGTGTTTCTGGAAGATTATATTCAGCCCTTGCTGTCATGTACTAGAGACAGTAATGTAAGCTCATAGGACATTTATGACACTTTGTTGCCTCTTTTTAGTGGTGGAAATATGAATGTAAATTCCGATGAGGCAAATGTACAGCCTATGGGGGTTTTTGAAAATGTTACAGATCGCCTATTACTGATGCAAATCTACATGATGTACTTGATGAGGAAAGGGCTGAAAATGAGCAGGCTAGAGGTACGCCAAAATGGCTGGTGCACACTTTGCGTGACAGTAAATTGGATGCACCTTTGTCTAGTCGTACTCTTCCAGGCTCTCACCGTACATCTTATGCATCGGATTGTTATGCTTTGGCTGTGTCTAGCTTACATGATGTTGAAGAGCCTCTGTCTTTTGATGAAGCACACAATTCGAAAAATTGGATGGCTGCCATGCAATCAGAATATGATGCACTTATAGAAAATGACACATGGATTTTATGTGATTTGCCTCCTGGCAAAAAGGCCATTGGTACAAAGTGGGTTTACAAGTTGAAACGCAAGCCGGATGGTGAGATCAATCGCCATAAGGCTCGGCTTGTTGCAAAGGGTTATGCACAACAAAAAGGCATAGATTATGAAGAGACTTTTTCTCCCACTTGTCGTATGACTATTGTGCATTTTCTATGTGCATTAGCAGCTCCTTTTGGTTGGGATGTATATCAATCAGACATTGTTATTGCTTTCTTGCATGGTGACATATTTGAGGAAGTTTATGTAACGCAGCCTCGCGGTTTTGTCATAAAAGGACAAGAGGACAAAGTGTGCAGACGTAAGAAGGCTTTGTATGGGTTGAAGCAATCTCCTCGTGCTTGGTATGAGAAAGTTGACACTCATTTGGTCAAATGAGGCTTTCATAACAGTCCAATAGAAAGCACATTGTATGTAAAGCGTGAGGGTGATGTACTTCTCATTGTGGTTCTTTATGTCGATGATTAGCTGATCACTGGACCAAATGAGAGACATATTGCTGAATTTAAGGCTGATTTGAATGCTACTCTCAAGATGAAAGATTTGGGGCTGTTGCATCATTACTTGGGTATACAACCAGATATTCAGTTTGCACTCTCAAAGGTCAGCAGCTGTATGCATAGCCCAGGGTCTAATCATTGGCAAGCTGTCAAAAGGATTTTCCACTACCTTAGTGGCACTTTACATCTTGGATTTTTTTATCCCAAGGGGGTCATTGCCGCCAGACTTACATGATTTTTTGGACTCAGATTAGGCTGGTTGTTTTGACATGCGAGTGTCCACAAGTGGTTTTTGTTTCATGCTTGGCAGTTCATGTATATCATGGTTGAGCAAGAAGCAACCTACTATGGCCACTTTGAGTTGTGAGGCTGAGTATAGGGCAGTCTTCACAACTGCGGTTGAGTGTGTATGGCTCAGACGCCTTATGGCTGATTTGGGTGTTGGACAGGACACTGCCAACACTATCTACACTGACAGTCAGAGCTCATTGGCAGTTGCAAGGAACCCAACTTTTCATGCTCACACAAAGCACATTGAGGTGCATTACCACTATGTTAGGGAGAGGCTCTCAGCAGGAGAGATCAGCTTGGCTTATGTGCCAACACAGGACAACCTTGGAGATCTTTTCACAAAGGCATTGTCTTGTGAGAATCTTGAAGCTTTTTGCAAAGCTTTGGTCTTACTCTCCTTTGTGGACTGATCATGTCCTCAGGGCATGGAACTTTCCTTTACTCATGTGCTAGCTCTCGTTCACCGCATCACTCGAGGGGGGATTTGTTACCATATACATGTGGTAGTGATGTATGTGAACACCCTAGGACCGTCGGGGCATTTTTTCCCTCTTTAGGAGGTTTTCCCCCCGAGCATTGTATATATGCCCATCACTCTAGGGCTATCCATCTTTTCATTGCACACTAAGTAACACACTCTCTATTGTGTGCCTTGAGCTTCCTTCATCTTCTCCAAGCTGTGTGCGTTTCTCTGCAATCCTAATTCCAACACATAGCAGCAAAATGGAGGTAACTCAAAAATCCGCAAGTTGTATTTGAGATGATTGAGTGAGAAGAGAGTAAAAAGATGGGACATAACCTCATTGATAGATTCTTTTGGATGCTAAAATATAGGTTTTTGAGCTGATTTATGTGCATATAGTGACCACTCTCTCTCTCTCTCTCTCTCTCTCTCTCTCTCTCTCTCTCTCTCTCTCTCTCTCTCTCTCTCTCTCTCTCTCTCTTTTCTTGCTTCAAATGTAAAAATCCACTAAGCAAAGAGCACCAATATGATCTTCCTACTGAAATACTTTGCAAATTTTGCATTAAATTGTGGGGTTCTTGATGATTCTTGACATTTTTTGGAGCTTTGTTGAAGTGTTGTTAACCTATGGTGATTGAGAAACTATTGGCCAACCGAGGGATCTGGCACTTCAATTATGCTCTCTCTTTCCTTGTTATGTATGAGATATTTGCTATTTAAGTGCACGGATGTGGACATCAAGTGTATTATGCTATGATTATGTGTAGCTTCCCATGCATAAATGAACTTCATTGTACCAAATTCTTGGCTTGTGGATGATCAAATGCTTGGTTTGATTGCAAAGCCTCATTGCTAAAAATACACATTCTTCTTCATTGCATGTGGTCGTGAATGTGCATTAAATTTTGGGCTTGGTATTTGATTAGGAATTTTAGTGCTTGTTTTGAATGCAAAACCCCTACATAGCACTAAAATTGAGCTTCTTTGAATGACCATGGGAGAGCAGTAAAATTTGGGTTTTGTGATTGATTGAGAATTATTTTAGTGCTTTTATTGAATGACCATATGCTTAAGAGCACTAATGATCGAGTTTGTGGACAACAAGAACTTTCATTGATCCAAGAAGGAGTCAACATTGCATTAACTTGAAATATTTTACTATTTAGATCCATTTCAGTTCATTTGTTTGGTTAAAGTTGTATAATCTCAAGCTCACCGCTTTGCACTAAAAATGCTAGATTTCACTTGAGCTAGTGTTTAATCAACTTTTGATCATGCATGAGAGATTGTAAAAATTGCAAAATGTGCTTTTATAGAAGCATGTTCTCTCTCATTTTTTATGTGTACGCCTACATTTGCTATCCTAGAGCATAATATGCATAACCAAAGGCGCTTTTTTCACCTAGGGTTTTCTCCCTTTGTTAGTATATTTGGGTATTTGAGACCTTAGCATTAGGATTTTAATAATGGTTTTTTGTGTGTTTTCTTGGCTTTCAATAAATGGCTTTTGAAGCTTGTGTTGGCTATACTTAGCTTCAAGAAGTCTGGCTTGCAAATAAAAAGAATCAAGAGGGAGTCTACACAAGAGTGAATGCTTTGCTCAAGGATGTTCAAAGAGATGAATAGGTGAAATTCATTGATCTTTTGTTTATCTTTACATCTCTTTGCATGCTTGGATTGAGTGAATTTGCGTCTAAACTATGGTGTCTTTCATTTTTAAAAGCTACGCATACTAAAGTTTCAACACTTTGCTTTGTGAATATTAAACTCATTAGAAATATGGTTTATGTGTGCTAATCATGGGTAATTGGCCTTGAACTTAGGTTAATGTAGGATCACTTCTTATTAGTCCTAGACTCCTAGTGATTGTCTTAATTCTCCACTCATTTCTAGCATGACCTAGGGTTATGATTAGGCTTTAATCCCTTAGTCCATTTTCTATAAACATCTCATGATGGAAGCAATAAAAAAGTGCTAAAAATTGAACAATGAAGAAAAAGAGTGTGCGAAAAGAGTAGCAAAAATGCTACTAGACACATGAAAATGAAATTTTTATGTTATGTTTGTGTCTATGCGAGGTTTGGCACCTTATTGGCACTTGGTAGGCAAGGGAGTCACCTTGGATCGCTTGGTCAAGGCCCTAAACCGATGCCCTAGGCCGATAGAGGTTAGCCGTTGCCTTGGTAGGCTACTAGATTCTTGGAACACCTCCTTGAGGGTTCAAGGAGCCGAGAGTCATAGCTAGACTTGCCTTGGGTTGTTCGTCTTGTGATGTTTTGCTTTTTTTCAATGAAAAGCGAAAAGCATTTCTTTTTAAATCTTTTGTGAGCTTCAAAAAGCTAAGTGACAGTGTACTATATGTTGGGAGCTTCTTTGTGGCCATAGACATGATAGACTTGGATGCTTTATTAAGATTGATCATATAGTTCTTAGGCTATTAGGTTTATGAACTTGCATTAGCCTACTAGTAGGGTCATAATTGATTGCTTGTATTACATGCATAAATCTGAAATTTTTTAGTGGTTTAATCTTCATAATAATTTAGGTTTTCTTTGCTTTATGTTATCTAGTTTTGGCTATGAATGACCCATCTTTCGGAAGCAAAAATTGACTTTGCATAATCCTTCATTTCACTTCATGTTTTATTCATCTTTGTTGGCCTTTGATACTCATTTACTTGTTCGATGTTTTGTAGCTTAACATTCCATGGACGTGCTTTCTACCATGTCATTGTGATTTGCTTCAGTGGCACACGAGGACATGTGATTTGCTTCAGTGGCACACGAGGACATGTGCCAAATTAGGAGAAAGGAATATTAGCAACAACTAACACATGTTACACCGATATGCCGCCTAAGCTAGGGATGTGTTATTGTGCACAATATTTTCTATTAATTGTATAAGGCCCTGGGATCATTTAGGAGTTCCAAATTGTATAAGCTTAGGCTAAAGTTTAAACTTTATCCCATAGTTGAAGGGCTTGAAGCTCAAAACTATAAAAGAGTCCTCTGCTAAATGAGAAGTTATTCTTGGGTGAGCCCTCCTCTTTGTAGAGTGGATGGTCATGAGGTTCATGGGCTTTCCACGCCCATGTAGCTCTTGGCTTCTAATAATCAATTGCACCTTCTTTCTTATTAGTTTTATTTGTTTTGATTATGTGAAGTGAGATCGTATTAGTGTGATGTTAGATTTCTAATCTCTTTTTAAGTTAATCTCTTCTATCCACACCATTGGCCATGGTGTGTGAAGGCTATGCCTTCCCTCTCTTTCTCTCTCTCTACAAGGTGTGTGGTTAGTGTGTGTGCATACATAGTAGCATTGAGGGGTTGGACATGAATGACCACACTAACACAAAGTAGGTATGTTAATTGCATGCTTGTGTAGTTGTGTGATTAGGGTGATTGATGTAAGAGGTTAATTTCAATCACATGATTGTGTGCAAAGGGAATGGGTAGAAGGATCCCTTGAATCCTCTATTTTGATGCATACTATGACGCTTGTATCTCCAAGTGCTAGCCGAATTGTCGATCCACAAATTGATAATTTTTTGTGGGTTGCGATTAATTTGATGTAAGAGGTTAATTTCAATCACATGATTGTGTGCAAAGGGAATGGGTAGAAGGATCCCTTGAATCCTCTATTTCGATGCATACTATGACGCTTGTATCTCCAAGTGCTAGCCAAATTGTCGATCCACAAATTGATAATTTTGTGTGGGTTGCGATTAGGCCGCTGCCTCCCTACACTCTCTAGTAGAAAATATATCTTTGGCGCACCAAAGATATGTTTCTCCAAAAATTGAACTTTTTGGCAAATTTTATTTCACAATCTGATTTTTCTCAATGCTCAAAGCTTATCCATGATCTACTTTCAATGTTTGGCCAAAAAGTGAGTTTACCTTTCCCAATTTCTCACAAATACCAGTTTCTATCAAGTTTGAGCCCATCCAGGTTTTTCGATGATTCAAAATGTACCAAAATTAATAGGAAGGTCAAAACAAGTTGGTCTAACACCCTGCAAGTTCAATTTCCCAAGTTCAACCCAAAAAGGTCCCTTTTTATCTTATGCATGCATAAGATAGAATTGTCTATTTTACAAAGATATTTCTAGTGTTTTTTTGGAGAACGTCAGATCAGATGCAATCCTGACTATTTTTTAATTACCCTACCCCTACTATACATAAAAAAGAGTGCAGTAGGTGAAAAAAATTCAACTTCTAGTACCAAGTTCTACCTAGGTACTATCCTTCTCAACTAATTACTAGTCTCAAGGACCCTTCACCTAATCCGTCGAACTAATCTAATGCTCCCAAGGTCTTTACCAAGTATCCCTGCTCTCAAGCAGCTCAAAGCAGTGATAAAGTCAGAAAGTGTTTTACTCTAGTTGAACCTAGAAAAACTAATGGAATTTTTAGTCAATGCTTTGGGTTTTTCTCTAGTCTAGGTTGCCTCATCCTCGGCAACGATGCCAAAATGTCGGTCGGCTACCAAGCCTCACCATATCAATGCTAGCAAAACAAGAACCACATACTATAAATGCCAATCCGTGGGATGCTACTGACCCGTGACTAGTGCATGGAGGCTTCAAGAGATAGCTAATATCTTGAAAAACCCAAGTCTAGTGCGCTCTCACCTAGATCGGTCAGGTGTGTGTCAAACACCAAAAGCTAACTTATCATAAGCCTAATATGATAATTTTGTATAGCTATAATACTCCAAAGGCGACGAAACCTGCTACCTAGAATGCACAGAGTATCCCCACCAACCTCATCTTCTTAAAAGCCATTTTTGATGCTTGGATAGAATCGTGCCAAAGATAAGAAACCTATCTTGGGCAGGGTGGTTTCTACTTCCAAAGCACTCTATAACTACCTTAGGACGTTCTCTACCTACTCCTATGGCAGAAAAGTACTTTTGATGCATGTATAAAGCATAAGGAGTGAAAAAAACTGAAAAATAGACACTACTAAAAACAAAACTTCATCATGAGAGACTTACATAGAAAGGAAGATCTTTCACTTGCAAGTGGATTGGCATGCTAAAAAATGCAATGCAACTTCATATGAGGGGGGCACAAAGGAATGAAGCAAGAGAGAGTTCATCGAACTGTATTGCAAAGTATCCAAAAACCGAAGTTCAAAGTTACAAAATTGGCTTTTATACCTTAGCAAAGGTATGAGAAATGAAATCCTAACTAAATGGTTAGGTACAAAGGCTAGGAACTGTAAAAAATTACAACTCTAGAAGCTCTTGACCCCTTTTAAACTCTTGGAAAATAAACGTGATACAACAAGTTTGGACTTTTCCGGAATTCAAATTAATGAATGGGGTTTTGATACAATAAGTGGCTAAAGGGATAAATGGATGATAGTGACGATCCTGTTAGCTAAGAAGCTAACATGGAGCAATTGAAGACTATCAGAAGTGAAGCCCAAGAAAGAAACTCCAAGCGATCAATTCTACTCTATTGGACACAAACGCATATGCATACACCCAATGACTAAAAACCCAGTTAGGGGTAGCAAACCTCCCAACTGCCCAAACTAAAGCTCAATTCAAGAATGAGAATGAACTGCTAGACAAACTCAAGGCCAACCCTCAAGTTCTCACCCTATAAGGCTTTAACTTAGCATATCAAGCAATGGAAAAGAGAAACAAGGATTTGGAGATAGAGCTAAAGCTAGAGGAGATGTAGCAGAGAGAAATCTCGCTATCTTTTATGATGAAAGAGGAGCACTACCAAAAGCAGATAGTGGATCTACAAGCAACGTTAGCACCGGCTCAAGAATAGTTGAAAGGGAAACAAAAAGCACAAGAAGAAGAGCTTCCAGACACAGTACTGGCAGAGACGGGGGCACTAGAGTTTCTATATCTAGAAGAGGATGTTGATCTAGGTACAGTGCCACCAGAGTCCTTGATAGTTGAGCTAGAAGCAAAACAAGGGCCCATAGATAGCTTCATCGCCTCCAAGGCAAAGAAGGCTCTCAAAGTCAATATAGAATCTGAGACTAAAGACATATGAAAGGAAGCCTATGATGTTAGGAAATTCTATAGCTTCCTTATTGACATTAAAAGTTTCCTAAACTCTTGACATGTTCACATGTAACCCTCTCCTTCTCCCACTGTATAGTGCTGATGAGAGAGGATTCTTGCAGCCCTACGTATCCACAAAGAGCAAAGACTCTCTCTCTCTCTCTCTCTCTCTCTCTCTCTCTCTCTCTCTCTCTCTATGTGTGTGTGTGTGTGTGTGTGTGTGTGTGTGTGCAGTTGTTTTATTTTATTAAATAAATACAAATGGAACTTCACGTTCAAAAGGCCGCTGGCTTTAGACAAGTGACTAGGGGTAGCACAAAAACAACTCAGTCTTAGAATTATTGTTGTAAATTGCTATAAGAATGAGGGCTCATTCTAGTGTATAAATACAACGGATGATCAATGTTATTTGTTTCATAAAGTGGTAAGAGTCTAGTATATCATGGACGGACAACATCAAAGCCAAATAAATCTAAGAAATGATAGAGTCATCACCTGCATCCATTCAAACAAGACAACAAATATGTTAGCCTTAAATGAGTTATACAGGTGTCAACGGACTATATTAGTTGTTATCCATGTCCATCTTAAAACCTTTCTAGCTTAAACCATTGTCCAAAGCAATCATGAAATCCAGTTATGCCATATGTAAGGTGTTTTGTTTTACTTTTTCTTCATTGTGTAACTTGAGATCAAAAAGGTCATCACCCCTTTAAGATCCAAGTATGTTTTTAATTATAGATAGGGTTATTATTTACCTGATATTTTTCTTTAAAAAAACCTTGAATAGCTATTTATGTATATATCATTCTGATCGGGAGGCCACCACCCCTTCCGATCCAAATGTCATAGTCCCAATTTAGTCCCCATTTTTTTTCCAAATGACAAAAAAACCAATGTGGCCTTGATTCTTCCTATCCTAGTTCAATTTAAGCAAAAAAATCCCAGCTAAAGTGGATGAGGTGACATTCTATTTCTATTTCTTTAGAGAGAGAGAGAGAGAGAGAGAAGGAAATGTAGGTGATGGTCTGAGCTAAAATGTAGGAAAACTAAGTCTGATGTGATCCAATGCTGAGCACTCAAGTAGGGTATGTTTCTCATACTCTCAAATTTTCAAGGAACATAGTGTGTATATATATTAAAAGAGGCTCTCCTCATTGGATAGATCTTTAAGGTCTCTTGGGATAGTTTCCTACGATGTTAAAATTCTCTTCTCTTCTTCTTCTTCTTCTTCTTCTTCTTCTTCTTCTTCTTCTTCTTCTTCTTCTTCTTCTTCTTCTTCGCTGCCTCAATGTTTGGTCTCACATAAAAGAGAGTAGTAGGAGCTAAGGTGAAAATTTTGGATGCATGTGAGTAGCATCTTGGTAATCTTGGTTGAGCATGATGCAAGAAAGATCAGGTATCCGCTTGAAGATCTCTACAGCTTCTAAAAGAGTCTTGATCAAGTAGTTCTTTGAAGCTTTTCCTTTGGGTGCACTCAGCCATGGGTAATTGAGCCATGTAGGATGTTTATTTAGAATCAATTGATGCTTCCCCAGCTCCAAACTCTTGGCACTAAATAGATGATTGGGTCCTTTCTAATGTTTGACGAGGGAGCTTGAGTATAGAGAATGAGGCATTTAGGATGTTTCTTTACCTAGTACATCCTCCAAGCCAGATGTTGATCGACATTATTTGCGGCTTGATCTTTGATAAGTTTTTTCCTTTACCTTGAAAATTTTGTACTTGACTAGTGGGTAGGGGAAAGACTATTGATGCTAGGTTTTGGTGATCTAATCTGAAGTGAGTTGAACCACATTGGTGGAGTGTAGGATCCTTTGACAAGAATTTGTGACTTTTTGGTCTCTGGAAACTGGTCTTGGCGTACCGAAAAAGTTTGTAATTAGAAAACCTAGAAAAATTCAGCTCTAAGACCAAGACCTATTGCCTGCAAGCTTTCTTCCTGGCTATACCTAACTCAATTTGGAGTTGCCTATCAAAAGTTAGAGCAATTTTAGTGAACTGCACTTAAAACAACACTCAAAAAAGTTTCAGGACCAGAACACAGGAACTTTGGCTTGTATCTTGGCCTCCCAAAGGTATTTTTAGCTCAAACTTGAGAGTTGAGATGTTCTCAAGTAGGTCTACAAGATCATTCCACATTATTTCAAAGATTTGAACCATTCGACAACTTTGATAGAGGCAAAACCCATTTTGATGAGCCTATTAGGGTGAGGCACACATCCTTGGTTTGCAGTTTAAGAAAAGGTCTACCCTTGGGCCACCGCCACGCTTTCCACTCAAACTTGGACTCACAAGCTAGCAAATAGGATCTATCAAGCCCTTCCAAAGCTCTATTAACCAGTACACTCTCAGTCCTATTGAGGTGGAATTGGATAGACAGTCGGTCTGCTCCTTTCCATCTTTTGTGGTTGCTATCCCAAAATTAGCCCACTCGACAAAGTCCTTTGTTGTTAATATTTCTGGCAGCTTCCCTTCAGATTGGGTTCAAATGAATGCTTCCAACCTTAGATAGAGATGGGGACCAGTGAGTTATAGAATTGTGAATATATCTTGTGATCTCTCCCCATTCCAGGGTCTCCATTGCTTTGTTTGATTTCCGAATAAGCTCACCTATAGTGCCCCCAAGCCTTAGGCTAGACCATCGAGGGGAAAGCAATTTGTCGCGCATCTCTAGCCCTTTCCATTGGCTACCTTGCAAGCATAGTTTAGATTTTTTCACCAAGTCCTTAGTCATAATAGCCCACACATAGTTCTGCTTCTTGTTTGTTACCACAAATGTGGCACTCCGCATGAGTATCAAAGTTTAGGATCCCAATACCACCTTTCTCTATTGGTCTTGCCATGCACTCCCATCTAGCCCATTGCCACGGCATCAAGACTTTCGTGTTATTTTTCCATAAGAATCTTTTATAGGTTTCAAAATTTCTTTCCAATTGCATTTGGCCAACTTAAGTAGCAAACCATTGGAAGCTATGTAAGGGAGCATAAATGTGTTGATCACTTTCACTCTGCCCGGGAAAGGGAGAAGTACATATTCTCACTTGTGCATCTTGGTCCTTACCCTCTCCAAGACCCAAAGGAATCTTTTCTTGTGGGTCATGTCCACCCCAAGTGGGGATCTTGGGTGCCAGAATACCTTCCCTTTCAGAATGATTTCCCCATTCCACATCAACAAATCAAAGAGTCATCTTGATTTTTCAATGCTACACTTTGATCATCATGAGGCTAAGGCAAATGTTTGCACAATCTTCAAAGCCTTCCTAATCACTTGAAGGAAATCACCTGAAGGAAAGCTTTGAAGAAGAGTAAGGAGTCATCCACAAAAACTTTGCAAAGAAGGTCATTATTGAGCAGGGATAACCCTTGGATCTTCCCTCTTGCAGCATTGTCTTCCAACATGGTTAGTAGAGGATGAGAACCGTTGGGGAATAGTAGTGGAGCTAACAGGAAGCCCTGCTTGATTGATTTTTTGACCTCAAATTTACCCATAATTCTTTTATTAAATAGTAGTTCAAATTGGATGCACAACTCGAAGGGTGTGGACTAGCCGACACATCCGGGGCCCACAATGGCCACATGCAATAAAGGTTTTTTTGTGGAAGGTATTGTGAGGAGCCTTATTGACTCGTGTGAAGGTTCTAGTAAGAGATATTGGCCTAGACAAATGCTTGCTATGTAGAACATACATCTTCTAGGATTATTCCTATGGCATTAAAAACCTTCTCCTCTTCTTCTTCTTCCTCTCTCTCTCTCTCTCTCTCCCCCCCCCCCCCATAGGTATTCAATTATTGAGAAAAATACTCATGTAGCACTTTAATGTCTCTTTATATTGTTCCTACACCCTTAAACATTTTTCTCTCTCTTTCTCTCTCCCCTTCTCCTTGCCCCTTCATTCATTGGACGCCTCATCACTTCTCTTCTCTTCTCTCTCTCTCTCTCTCTCTCAACCCTAGCTCGGTGTTTCTTTGTGCAACACCACCTTCCTCTCTAGCTCTCCAACCCTATGAGCCTTTCGGCTGCCCTTGGGGAGGCGTTAAGCCAATGCCTTGCCCCTTAACTAGCACACCTTACTGCGTTTATACCTTGCCGAAGCAAGAACTACTGACAATGAGGCAGGTTCACCAGCGCATCCCCCTCCACCACTGTCTCCTTCTCGCCCAGCGCCTCTGTTCTCGTCACCGATTTCTTCAAGTAGTCGCTTTTTTGGAATAGCAAACCTGCGTGCTGCTCCACATTTAGGACCGCCGCCATTTTACTTGCTCATTAAGCAGCTTCTGTGCCCTGCTTGATTTAAAGAATGCCACAGCAGACACCACCTGATTTAAAGAATGCCGCAACAGACACCTTGCAAGAGGGTCCTGACAAGCATCCACCCTCCTGTACAAGCATCCACAGAGACTAAGAGAGCCGACGACTGATCCCGACGTCCCATTGGAGATCCAAAGGATTGGTATGAAAGCATAGAGAGCTGAATCTGGTAACACCAATGCTCTCTCTCTCTCTCTCTCTCTCTCTACCTATGACACCATAGAGCAATTTCAAGATTGAAAGTCATTGTGACGGTGTCCCGTAGCTTTGCACAAAGTTTCGTCGATTTGAAAAGCTGCAAGAACGGTGTCCCACAGGTTGGTTTGCATACAGCCAAGCTTCAAGGGCTCTTTTACAGTCAAGGTCTACTCAAGCCATGTCTTCCTTCAACACGCCGACTCCCATCACGTGCAAGAGTTTTCTTGCTGTGACAGTTGCACCCAGGAAGGATCCCGCGGCTCGCCAAGATGCAAGGATCACGGCCCTAGAGGCTCAGATCCAAGCACTTGTTTTGGAGAATGCTACACTTAAAGAACGTTTTGGTAAGCTTGAGGATGCGGCAAAAAAGAATGAAACTCTACTCGCAAAAAAACACGAAGTCGAAGCGTTTCTCAATGAGACTGTCAAGGCGGCTCAGCAAGAAGCCAATGCAACAGCGCATAAGAAGATCGACAGTGAAATCCAAGCAGCCTACAAGAATCCATTGCCCTCAAGATTAGAATTGGAGGACTCTCCTCACCATGGTGCACCGAGGAGGACACCCTTGAAGAAGCCATCACCAAACTCAATGACACTCTTCAACCAATCAACATCGAGCCCGACACTGTCTCTTGGATCGACAACATGCATAGGCGTGTACCACCTGGCCAATACATCCTCACTTTCAAAAACAAAGAAGAACGGACAAGGCTGCTACGTCAATCCTACCACCTCAAGGGAACAAAGCTTTGGATTGCCGAGGAATTGACTACAAACCAACTCAAGCATAAAGCAAGCGAGCTCAAGAAGATGCATGAAGCTCGTAAATAAGGTAAATGGGCAGTCTACCGTGGTAGTAAGGCCATCATTCAGGAGTTTCGAACTCCCAAGCCAGCTCCCCTTCCACATGACACCGCTTAGGTTTTCATTTTGATCTTGTTCCTACTCTTTTTCCTTCCCCTTTGATGGACCCTCAGTCCCTAACTGATATGTATCTCAGGCCCCCACCCCACAACAATGGATGTAATGTTTTGTTTTGGTCCCATAGGTCATATCTGACCTCCGTGGACGATAATTAAATCTCTCTCTCTCTCTCTCTCTCTCTCTCTCTCTCTCTCTCTCTCTTTTGGGTTGATTTTTTTAAGGAACCCTTGCCTGTCAAAATTCAAAGAATTTATACATTTTAACTCGTAAAAATAAAAAGGCTCATCAATTGGGCAATATCTCTTCCCATTCAAGGTGCCCATGTTAGGGTTGGTTTTTGCCTGACAAAAGAAATCCTTTGTAGAATACACTAAAATGCTAAGAAAATCATAAGATCGTGAAAATTTAATGATTGAGGGTGCCCCTAATGAGACGCAATCCCTATGAGCTCGATGATAAAATCTATGTGTGTGTGTGTGTGTGTGAAGATTTGTCACATAAATCTTGAGGCCTTTTGCTATTGTTCTAGTAAGATAACTATGACATTCAAAATTTCTATACCTCTCTCTCTCTCTCTCTAAGAGGGGCCCGGGGGGGGGGGGGGGGGGGGGGGGGGGGGGGGGGGGGGGGGGGGGGTGAGAAGAGTGAGAGAGCAACTTGTGTGAAGAGCTCGTGTGTGCATACACACGTGACTTGTCATCGTGGCATAGTACCTGACAAATTGCCATTGTGGTTGGAGAGATGACCCCAAGTCGATGCTTGGACAACGTGAGCAAACTCCTTTTTTTCAATCTCTTTAAAGAAAAGTGTAGATGGTAATGATCTCTCTCTCTCGCTCGCTCTCTCTCAAAGGTCTTGAGCTTGAGACCATTAAATAGATCTTCGAGATCTCATCCAATTGTTCCTACAACATTTTATGTTCTCCTCTTATCAAGACTTGTGTGTGTGTGTGTGTGTGTGTGAGAGAGAGAGAGAGAGAGAGAAACATAGCCAACTTTCTTCTCAACCAAGTTGTCGAATATATCTTTTGGGATTGGTCCTATGGCATTAAAAATTCTCCTCCTCCTCTTCTTCTTCTTCTTGTGTGCGTGTGCGTGTGTGTGTGTGTGTGTGTGTGTGTGTGTCAATAACATGGATACAAAACTTTCATTTGCATACATGTTCTCAAAGAGAAAAACCCTAAATAAATGCATGGACAAGTGAGTTTTTTTTTCAATCTTTAAAAAAAAATACATACCTACATATTGGTCTTGAAAAAAATCATTTGAAAAAATAAAACCAAATATATCTTAAAAATTAAATTTTTATTAAATAATAAAATCTTTACTTTTTCTTTTTGTTATGTGCATTTAATATGGTACATTTATTCTATGTAAAGTAAAAAGTCTATTTACATTGTCAAAAGGCTTTGGTTTTCTTTGAAATGAACTAACTAGTGACACATAGAGGCCCTCTCCTTCCTTGAAAATGTTAAGCTCCATTTTATATAGTATAGAAGTATCTATACTAAGGATAATGGGGGAGGGAGTTCCGGCCCCCTCCCCCGGATAGGTGTTTGAAGGAGATTCATCCGGTTGGTGTGCATCGAGCAAAACGAAGAGTAGCAAGAGACAATGCATAGTGCGCATGACGTGCAGTAGAGAGAGAGAGAGAGAGAGAGAGAGAGAGAGAGAACCTTAGCGCCTCCGTGCACACTTCATGCGAAAGCCTCGGCACCTGTATGCTGCGTGCACATTGCATGTGAAAGCCTCAGCACCTATACGCTCCGGCGCTGACCAGGACTACTAATGCACGAGCGGGCTGAGTTTGAGCCTCTCTCTCTGTCGCATCACGCAATCTCCCGAGTCCCGTCTCCAGTGTCCTATCTGAACTCGTGAAAAATGCGTCTCAGCTTAATACCGCGCCGGTTTCAATTTCTTGGAGTCCTTTGGTTCGTGAAAAATGCGTCTCAGGTGTTGGTTTCAATTTCAATTTCATGATGGGGTGGGGGGGGGGGGGGAGAGAGAGAGAGAGAGAGAGAGAGAGAGAGAGAGAGAGAGAGAGAGAGAGGGGCTTAGGGCCTGGAGTCGATCCCACAGCGTTCGGGAAAAAGAGAATTACCGTAAAGATCTAATGTTGCAATTACTTAAGAGTTTAGTTCAACGTCTTTGGCAACTCTGGACACTTCAAGTCTTTAAAGTTTTTGATTCGAAAGTGAGTGCATGTCGGGTTCAAGGTCAAATGGCATGCTTTTTCATAGAGTGCATCTCTCAAAGCCGGTTCCAGAGGTTTTGCATAGAGTGCATCTCCCAAAGCTCCATTCCTGAGCTTTATATTGTGCCGTTTTCGTCGCTTAAGAGCAAGGAAAGAAGGAGAAATTCCATCCCGAAATAGAGAAAAACAGTGCAAAAACCCCAAAAAAAATCGTAATTTTATAAATTTTCCACTTGGAAAATTCAAGGGAAAGAATTTTGTATGCTTGAAAACTGATTGGTCCGGATTGTGTGAGACCGTAAGTGAGTGGCGACTGTGTTGTGAGTGCGCTTGCATGGTCCACTATGGAATCGTGAGTGTGAGTGAAGGGGTGCGGTCGGGCCATTGAGAGGTGTGGACACTGGACATTGGCACCCTCATCGCCAACGTCCTTTCAAGAGTGCACATGCATTAAGCAAAGAGCATTGCCCCCGTTGTAGACTAGCTCCAATCTAGCCTAGGCCAACTTAGCAACTTTGAGGCAAGCGTGCGAGACACGAGCGTATGCTAGAGAGAGAGAGAGAGAGAGAGAGAGAGAGAGAGAGAGAGAGAGAGAGAGAGGACTGAATACACCACAGTGGACGCATCGAGAAATACTAATCAATGTGAGTCAGACCAGTGTTCGAGAAAAGTGTGCCTCAGCTTAGCCTTGAGCCAAAAGACATCTGAGATGAAAACTTTTAAAAAATAAGATGTTGAGATGATCAATCGAAGATAGTTCTTGACATTGGTGCATGCACGTACTCCATTGACTCCATTAAATTCAAGCTCCTCTACACCTCCACATCCTGCTCCCCCAATATATTTGTGCCGGCTAAATTGGGCAAGATGAGCCGAGGGAGGGAAGTAGGGATGGGGTAAGGTCGAAGTTGCTAAGAAGTCGGGACGGTCTCGAGTGATACACGCACAACACATTGTCAATAACCGCTGCACCAACAAATTCATGGTATATTAATGTCTTCACTGGAGAGAGAGAGAGAGAGAGAGAGAGAGAGAGAGAGAGAGAGAGAGAGAGAGAGAGCTAGATTATCATCAACATCATCAATAGAGAGGGTGGGCCTCTCGCTCTCTCTTTTTCTGAACACTATCGGAGGTTTATTTTTTTCGGGGTTTCATACTATTTTTCTCTTTTTCGGGGCACGATTCTCATTTTCCCCTTGCCCTCAACCAACATTGTTGAAATTGAGAACGACACGATAGTAAGTTGAGGCACATTTTTCTCGACATGCTCTCAGCTACGTTGAGCTACCTGAAGTTGTTGAACAATGATGGCACACACTTTGAATACAAGCACGCATGCTTGCTTGCACACATACATAAGCAAGAAAAGCCGGTAACTACATGTTAGCTTCCTCTATTTTGTTCTCACTAAGCGCCGAGCGGTGACAAATCCACTCACAAATCTAGGGAAGACGCACACGAGATTGCTTTAGATTTTGAAGTTGATTGATGTGGTCGGGTGTGATTGAGAGAGAGAGAGTAATTTTCTTGATCTTCTTTTATGAAATTTGTCAAGAGTGAGGAGCTTGAGGGCCATGCCGTCGCCGAAGGCGGCGCCATTTTACTAGTAGATATAATGGAGCCCATTGTATCGTCAAGCATTGAAGTGCATGTAGCTCCGTGTAAGCTTCCAACGTTATAAAAAGTTTCTAAGGGTGTCATTGGCTTGTGTGTGTGTGTGTGTGTGTGTGTGTGTGTGTGTGTGTGAGAGAGAGAGAGAGAGAGAGAGAGAGAGAGAGAGAGATTATACTGCAAAACAGTCATTTTTTGGCCTTTTAATTGAAGTTCAAAGTAATGAGCCAACATGGAAAATTAAGATCCAAATCAACTGGCATTTTACACTACAAACCAACACACACACACACGTGTGTGTGTGTGTGCGCGTGTGCACGTGCGCTTTTATAACGAGTCAATTCTAATGCCATTTAGCATTATTCAGTTCAATCAAAACATAAAAAAGTAAACAACCAACAATTAGGAATCATTACTTTTAGATATAATGATTTAGAAATTGAAATTCCATCTTGAGACTTGATGTAGTGTCTTTCTTAACATGGAAAACTTGACGCAATGTCTAGTTGGATATGGAAAGCTACAAGCTAGCCACTTTCGTAGTTGACACGGGGTCCTTGAGGGGGTGGCATGGTTGAAACAAGGTGTCATGGATTGCTAGCAACGTCAACAATTGGATCACCTTGGCAAACAAGGTGTAAACTATAGGTGAATTAGAGATAAATAGTTCATGTTTGGTTTACACATAGTTCACTTCACCTTAGGCCGCTGCGGGGATAATATGATTGATAACCCCAGTAAATTGTGACACCGAATCTTAGCCATACATCCCCCCATTAGGGTAAAAGGGCCAAGTTAAGGCCACGTAAGCGTTGTGAGGAGGTGTCGCGTTTGTGTTGCACTGTTTTCGGCTTGGAGGAATGCAATCGGAAGCTCTTTGCAAGGCACACGTGCAGTAAAAGGATCAACGTTATCGGAGATCTGAAGGCGACACACAACATTGACGAAGATTTTATGTGTAACAAAATCGGCCTTGAGAGGCAAGCCATATCAATGGGGTATTATGTGCCAATGCTGCCAGCAAGGATCGAACGCAGATCGTGCGGCCCAGGTTCAATGCAAAGCTCACATAACCAGCTCATCATTCATCGTTCGATGTCCCATAGCTAAATAAAATTGAGTTTAATTTTGGAAGTGGCCACGTCCTTGTAAAGGGGGGCGGCTTTTAATTGACCCCTTTACCCTAGGAGCCCTCGTGCAAGATATTGTCAACTAGCCCTGTATGTATGCCGTGTTGAGAGACAAAAATCTTTCTAAAGGAAAATTGTTTTAAATAAAAGTTTACTTTTGTCAATACTAGCACCTCTCAACGCTATTTACTTAGCTTTGCTAAATTTGTGAAATCAGTTCAATTTTCCCAAGTTTATTGCAATTCAAACCTTCATAGAAAAAGTTACAAGAACACTCTCTCTCTCTCTCTCTATCTCTCCCTCTCTCTCTCTCTCACGCACACACTCATCTATACGTCACCCTTCTATACATGCTCTTGTAAAATTGCCCACCCTAAAGTAGATTTCAATCGTTTACATGAAAAAGAAAGGTCCAATCATAGTAGAAGAATCATATAAAATTTTGAATGTCCGCAAGAACCCTCTTTTCCTCTAAGGCTTGTTTTAGAAAACCAAAAAAAAATGTGCTTGTCTTAGAAAGCCAAATAAAAAAATGTGAGTACAAGAAAAGTATCTAGGTAGAAAAAGGATGGATAAAAATATACGCGCCCCCTCCCCCCCTTTCTCTCTCTCTCACTCACACACACACACACACATAGGCACGCACGCATGCACGCACGCATAAAAAGCAAACAATGCATTCCTCCCTTTGAGAAAAGGTAGGACAAGTGGCCTTCACCTAACTTACAAGATGTTGCTAACCTTTATTCCCCTTTCTGATTTTGTAAACCTTATTATTCATGATACCTTTTGAATATAACTTAGATATCTCAGTCACAAAAGAGACGTGTGTTGCTTAACTTAACATCGTAATAAAAATTGTAATAGCGTTCGTTAGCACGTTATTCTTCAAGCTTCTTTTCTGTTAGATCCAAAGAAATACAAGCACCAAGTGCCTTTCAAGCATTTGCTTCTTTGAAAACATGTTTTTGCATATGGCCTCTGCAAAGCATGAAACCCTTAGGAGCAATTGTGGATTAGTGCCACATGGCAAGTTTAATGATGACAACAAACCTTTATCTTTTGCATCCTCGCCTTTTATAGACCATTGTGACTTCTCACCTTCTTTTGCTTGTTTCAACTTTAAAGTACAATTCAAATGAATAAGGTCTACACTAGTATTAACCCTCTCATTTCCATTATTGGTTAGAGTCTAGATAGATTCTCTTCATAACATAGCTCTCCTCTTTAAACTAAAGTAAAGGGGGACGGGTATGGACAGATCTTTTGAAGGAAGCTTTTGAGGGAGGTTTTTTTTTAATTTTTCTATTTAGGCAAATTTTTTTGGTCAAAAGCTCTCTCTCTCTCTCTTTGTTGGAGAGAGTTTTTTGAGGGAGTTTTTTTTGCTATTTATCAATCCCTTAGAATATTCAAACTATCATTGTTTTTTATAAAAATTATGTTTAAAACATTTTCAAAGAACAATAAGATATAATCCATACTTTTAAGATATGTGAGTCTCGGCACAAATCACAATTTTAACTGTTGGGGTATAAAGCCCAATGTGGTCGCCTAGGTAAGTGGGCGGGCCACCAGGTATGTACACATATCCTTTTGTAAAAACCTAATAAGAACTCACTATGCTCTACACATTACAATAGAGCGAGTTCACCATATCGTCGTGCTCTTCTTCTCGCACTCTCTCTCGCGTCACACTTCCCCTCGTACTCCTTCAACTGGTATCAGAGCTCAGATCGAGCCTCGGGGCAGCATTTTTCGACTACGTGGTCTCGACGGGTGCAGATCCGACTCTGCAAATTTGGGATTTCGGCCTACGACTACAAGTGCTGAGGATATCTGCACTTCCAGAGTGCTGATTTGTGGCTGTCTACACAACGAAGGACAGCTCACAGTTCTTGGAGGCGTGTCACATACGACACGGACGCATCTACACATAAATTGTAGGCGACATCCACTAGTTCATCAGGTAGCTTGTGTTTGCTACTTGATATTTCATATTTCATCCTAACATTGCAGGTACTTCCACATAGGATGTATTGTCAGAGATGATGTATGTCTATTGAGGGTTTGTTGGCTGTGAGTCACGTAGCAAACAACCGCCGCAACAGTTACAGCATATAGTGAAAAATTTGTGGATGTATGACTTTGTGGGAAGTCTATGTATTGTCAGATTTACTGCAGCCTTTGTTGAGGGTCGAGTGAGGTTTTATTGAGCGGGGGGATTCTCGAATGTTGAGATCCTTTCGGAGATACAGGTCTTGGAGCGATCCCTCGAGCACCCTTAGATAGGCCTCTAGGATGTATTGACTGTGAGTTAGACAGTTGGGATTGTATCTTTGCTTTATTGCCGTTGAGGCATTGTCGTAGTCTATGCTTACAGGATAGTGACAGGACAGTGAGAGACAATACAGGTGCAGGACATGTTTACCCACAGCTTACAGTGTTAGAGAGACAGTGGTTTTTTGAGTTGTTTTTGGTCTGTTTTTTAGTACACCATAGCCATTTTACAAAGGAGACTCTTCCGAAATTTCTGCAGAATCTTAATCTTTCTTGGTTCATTTGACAAGTTGATATTGGTTCAGAGGTCCGTTTACAGGGAAAACTCTGCCGAATTTTTCCCAGGAAAGTAAACTACTGTGAAGCGTAGCTATGGCTGGATCACATGACACTACTCTTTACAATATCAAGAAGCTGGATGGAACCAATTTCCCATTGTGGAAGAAGCAGATTTGACACGTGTTGGTACAAAAGAAGTAGATAAAACCTATAAAGCTCAAGGGGATAAAACCAGAAGATATGGACGAAGATGAATGGAGCAAAATGGATGAATTGGCACTTTCTACCATTATGCTGACTCTGGCAGAAAGCGTTTACTTCAATGTAGCAGACGAGATGTCGGCTTATGAAGCATGGACAAAGTTGAGTGATCTTTATGAGAAGCAGGCTGCAGCTTCACAGGTATACTGGCTTAAGAAGCTTGTTGACTTGAAGATGAAAGAAGGGACACCTATGTCCAATCATCTAAATGAATTCAACACCATCTACAGTCAGTTGTCAGCTCAAGGTGTCAAGTTTAATGAACCTGTTAGAGCTATGTTCCTGTTGATCACATTGCTGAAAATTTGATACACTTTTCGCACAGCTTTGAGTAATTTTGCACCTCCAGATGGTTTGACCATAGCAGGTGTAGAAGGCAGTCTGCTTACTGAAGAAAACAACAAAAAGACAATGGACAAAGGCAAAGGAATAGCCTTAGTTGTCAGGGGAAGGACCACAGAAAAGTGCAAAGGTAGAAAGAGGAATCAGTCTCGTAGCAAGTCCCGCAGTGCGAAAGGCAAGAGTGACATAGAATGCTACCATTGTGGCAAGAAGGGTCACATGAAAAGAGACTGCAGAGAATGGAAAGCAGAAAAAGGCAAAGAGAAAGTTGAAGACCATGATGAGAAGAACAAGTCCTCAGTGAAGATTCAAGAAATAAATGTGACAAACACTGTTGCAGAGGATGACAGTCTAGTGTCAGGAGACATCTACTTCTTGAAGAATACAATGGACTCAGCTCTTCTTACAGCAACTAATGGAAATGCACTGAGTGACTGGATTATAGACTCAGTGACATCACTTCATGTGTCTCCAAACAAGGAGTGGTTTACCTCTTATGTGACCACTAAAGATCATGTTTGGCTAGGCAATGGGCAGACATGTGAGATCTTAGGTGTTGGAGATGTTCAATTGAAGTTTCAGAATGGCTCTTCTTTCACGCTGAAATGTGAGACATGTTTCCGCAAGTACAAAGAGCTTGATCAGCACAGGTTTACTTGATGATGTTGGCTACGTCACCACTTTTGGACATAACATGTGGAAGATATCCAAGGGTTCTATGACAGTAGCACATGGAGTAAAGTCTGGAGGACTTTACATGATTTATGTATCAAATGTCTCTAAAAATGTAATCAATGTAACCGAGCAGCTGAACGTTTCTTTGTGGCATAGCCAGTTAGGACATATGTCCAAGAAGGGAATGGAAATCTTGTCTCGTTCTAGTTATTTTCCTGGCTTTTCATTTAATGATTTTGAATTCTGTGAACATTGTCTGTATGGTAAGCAAACACAGCAGCCACATAAGCATAGAAGCAGTAGAAGAGATACACAGTTGGCACTTGTTCATAGTGATTTGTGTGGACCTATGCCTAACCTATCTCTAGGGGGAGCTTCTTACTTTATGACATTTATAGATGACTACTCGAGGAAAGTATGGGTTTACTTTCTCAAGCACAAGGATGAAGCGTTTAGTGTTTTCAAGAAGTTTGTGACACTTGTGCAGAATTAGAGTAGAAAGAAGCTTAAATGCTTACGCACTGACAATGGTGGAGAGTATGTTTCAAAGGCCTTTCAGGACATTTGTGAGTCAAAAGGTATAAAACGTGAACTTACTGCTCCTTACAATCCTCCTCAAAATGGTGTTGCTGAGAGGATGAATAGGACCATACAAGAGACGGTCAGAAGTATGTTGTCTAATGCACAGCTGTCAAATGGGTTTTGGGCTGAAGCTGTATCAATAGCTGTTCATCTTATAAATAGATCTCCTAGCAAGGTTTTGCAGAAGGATTCAGTGGCAGAGATGGTATGGTCAGGCAAGGTGCCCTCATACAAGCATCTCAGAGTCTTTGGCTGTGAGGCATATACTCATGTTCCAAAGGAATTTAGGAACAAACTTCTGCCCTCGAGGGGTTCACTATGTGTAAAACTACCATATCACGTGCGTTCAAGACATGTTTGTAAAACCCCTTATATGTGAATATTATTAAGAATATAATGTACCCTTTTCTTTTAAAATCTGTAAGCTTTTTTCAAATTTGAAAAAATAATTCCCTTCTGTATATATATTTGTGTAAGTTTCAAGAACTTTAAATACCCTTCCGTTGAACTCACGTGATAGGTTACATTTTTATTAGGTGACCTCCCTGGGCTTCTGCCAAAGAGTAGAAAGTGCATCTTTCTAGGCTATGGTAATTCTGGTGAGATGGGGTACAGACTTTGGGATCCCGAATCCAGAAAGGTTATCCGCAGCAATGATGTTCACTTTAATGAAGCCAAATATCATTCTAAACCAGAGAGGGTTGAGGAGTGTCATAATAATCAATATCTAATTCTCCTAAATGATTTTCTCATGTTAAACTGATCATTTAATATGGGGAAGTGCCAGGGGAGAAAAAGCTAGAATATTGGTTAAGCTAGCAGACCGGCCACAGTAGAGATCCAAAGGAGGGAAAATAGGGATCCAAAGGGGGGGCCATCTGCCAAAGAGCCATGTTCAACAATGGGCTAAAAAGACCCTAAGGTTCAGCCCATTAAGACTTCCAAAATGCTAAGGTTCCAAAATTCAAAGGTTGTGTCCAAAGGTCAGTGTCCAAAGGTCAACCCTAGGGGAATTGGATGCTTTGTGTGTGTCCAAAAAAGTCTTTGCACATCCCTACTTGGGAGGGGGCGAGCCTTATATGTAGGGGATGAGAGGGAAAGCCACACACACACACACACACACACACACACACACACACACACACACACACACACACACACACACACACACACACACACACACAAGCTCCCTTTACACAAAGGGAATGAGGGACACATGTTAGTTCCCTAGGCCAAATGCCCACAAGGTGTACCCAATTCCTATTGGATGGCCTTGGAGGTGGACCAATGAGAATCAGGCTAGAGTAAATCTAGTTTAATTAATTTAAAAGTGCTTAATAAAAAGAACCAATGAAAATTAAATCTCCTAGAAGACTATTGGACAGTCTCCCAAGGGGACCAATGAGCATTCAACAGCCCAATGGCTTGCCTGATTCCTTTTGGCCAGGAGGCAAAGGGGTCCAATGAGAGTATAGTTGAATTATTAAATTACCTAAAGCTCTCACAAAAGGGGAAAGGGGGACACATGTCAGAAGGCTATCACTTATGCTGCTTAATAGTCATTGGCTTGACTTGGGGAGGTCCAATGAGGGTAGAGCAAGAGCAAATAGCAAGAGGGCTCGCCCAAGAGAGAGAGGGGACTGATTTTTGCAAGGCATTATCACACACGCACTCACACACATTCTATGTGTGAAGTAAAGAAGACTATCTCTTCCCAAGCTTTAATGGAGAGCTCATCACCTACTCCAAGCTTGTGAGATAGAAGCCTACATCGACATACTCTTGGCATGTGGATGCAAATCCAACCAAGAGCCAAGCTTCAATGCATGCTCATCTCCTCTACCAATCTAATTACTAAGCTAAGCTATGCTAATATGAGTGATTATGTGAGGAGATGTACATCTTTCTCGTAAGATACTCCTTCTTCCTCTCAATCTACTCTCATACACTGCTATCTCTCACCATCTTCGAAGGTGTGTGAGGTCTTGGGTCTGAGATCGGGGAGAATTGATGTTGTGTGTTGCTAAGTGTTTATGCTTAGTGCATGAAGCTTTCATCTTCATTGCACTAGCTAGTCTTGAAGGAACACAAAGAATTGTATTGTACAATGTCTCTCTTGATGGGAGAAACCATAATACAAAGCCTTTTGGAGGGGGGACCGGCTCCATGCAAATCCGGTCCTCAATTGTTGTCAATAGCTTAATTTCTCTCTCTTTTGAAAGTATTATTCATGCTATCTAACTAGGTGTTATGATTTTTGTGGCTCTCTCCATCCAAGCACTCTTGTAATTCTCATTAGGAATCTATTCTAATGAAATGCCCACTATGTTCATGCTAATTTCCGCTACACACAAGTTATTAGGCCATTAAATGTTACATTGGTATCAGAGCACAAGGTTTCTCTTTTCTTGCTCAAGAAGGGAGGTCCCCAAGCTAGCTATAAATGGTTGGTATTATTAATTGCATGTGAGTAAGTAGAATATGGATTTTTCAGCCTTGCAGTGCACCTGCCTTCATGCAGTTAACGAGGCATCACCGTCGAGAGCTATGGTCTTAATAGTGGAGTCCGACGGGGCTTGCCTACGGCTTAACCACTATTGAGCTATTAGAAGCTTGACAGGAGCCGGTGTTGTTTTGGTGTTGAAAGACCCTCTCTTCTATTCCTTGCAATTAATGGTATTCGAGCCACTGGTACAGTAGCTTGAGTGATTTTTCTAAAGGGGTAAAGAGGAGTAGCAATTAGGGCTTGAAGTGCCAAAGTACACCTAAAAAGTTTACACCTAAAAGTTGTTAGAATGGCCGACAATAGTAAAGAGAGTGAAATTAATGTTGATAACTTTGATTTTGCTAATGAGCAAGCTACTAATGATGCTCTGATGCTTGTTAACTATCTTGTTTCTACGCTTCAACAAGCCATGGGCAATCCATCTCTCCAAAGGGAAGTGCAACAGCAGCTCCGTGCTCATGGGATTCTCCAAGCTCACCACCATGACGAGAGAACATGTAGGAGGCCTCCTTGTGAGACTTCCAAAAGAGGTCTCTCTCCGATTCGGGAAGAAGAAGAGAATCCATACGAAGGGCTCAAGAATTTACTTCTTGATGATGCATCTCCTTCCCAAAGGAGAACTCAAGAGCCTCCACCGAAGGAACGAGAAAGAAGTGAGCCTCCCGCCACCTCGGCGGAGATGGCTCCACGAAGACGGCGGGCTAAACGCTCTCCATCACCACCAAAGCGGAGAAGACCATCGCACTCTTCTCCACGCCATAATTCAAAGAGGGATGATAAAAAAGAAAGAGAAGAAAAAGGTGAGAAAGAGGACACCCTCTTCTCCATCTTCTTCATCCTCTTCCTCTTATGAAAGTGATGGTGAAGACGACGAAGATCAAGACAAGAAAAAGGTGAGAAAGAGGTCACCTTCTTCTCCACCTTCTTCAAATTCTTCACCTTCTGAAGAAAGTGATGGTGCAACCTTTGAACCATCAAAAAGAAGAGGCCATAGGAAATCCTATGCCGCATGTAAGAGGTCATCCAAACTGAAGAAATTCAAAGAGGGAGGGAAGAGCATCTCTTTCCTTACCTATGATGGTACCTTTGGTGCTACGGACAAAGTCTTGGTCTTTATCAAATAGTTTGATGCAGCGTTTGGAGATGAGGGCTTTATGGAGTCCTCTAAGCTACGCCATGTAGCTATGCACTTTCAAAATTCCGCTTGACAATGGTGGTCTAGCCTATGAGCCAATGGTGAAGCTCCACGAACATGGAAAGCTTTAAGAGCTGCCATTACGAAGCAGTTTTTGGCCACCGATGCCAAAGACAAAGTACTCACCGAATGCCGAAGCTTAAAGCTCTCTCCCTATGAATCCATCCACAAATATGTAGACAAGTTTTGGGACCTACAACTCAAAGCCACTGTCTTCAAAAAGTTGGATTTTGGAGAGCAAAAGCAACAATTTTGTGCAGGCTTAAGCGAAGAAATGGCGGAGTATGTCAACTTCCAAAGGCCACGTACCATATCGGCGGTAATACACCATACTATATTGGCCTCTCGAATCAATTTCCAAACGGGGGCTAAAAGAAATAATAAGCCCACGGAAAACAAGGGTTCCAATGAGCCTAAGGGGAAGGACAATGCCAAAAGTCTCCTAAGGGCAACTCCAACAAAGCTAAAGAGAAGGGAGTTTACAAAGTTAAGAACAAACTCTCTCCTAAAGAGCTTGAGCGTTATTGCAAGGATAACCGGTGTTTCAAGTGCGGCGAACAAGGGCATGCGTACCGCGCTTGTCCCCAAAAGAACAACCGCCAAGATCCTCCTAGAGCTTCCTTGGTTAAAATCTAAGAGGAGTAGACTCACCAAACTCACCACAAAGGATCTCCTCTATGCCATGCTTGGGGAAAGGTAAGAGAACATGACGCTTTTATTCTCTTTGACCCTGGTTCTACTCACAATTTTATATCTATAGAGTTGGCCACCAAGCTAGGCATACAAGCCTACGAGATGGGAGATGTCCTAACCGCAGATAGTGCTTTCAAGGAGGAAGAAGCTTCAGTCACTCCCTTAATCGGGAAATTGAGGCTTCATGTTCAAAGCTATGTGGACAAAGAGGACTTCTTTATCTCTCCTCCCAAGCATGAGGATGTAATCCTAGGGGCACCATGGTTTGACCGCCTGGCTGCCAATGTTAAATTCTCTGAAAGGAGAATCTCCTTTAAGTTTAGGGAAAAAGACATGTATATAGATGCTAAGGAAATGGGTAACACTATCCCCATTGTACATACACCAGTTTTCAACAAGTCAATAAAGAGCTCTATTTTCGTGTACATGATTTTTGTTAAAGATTCTCAAAATGAACCTAATGCTTTAGCAAAAGAAAATAAAAGCAACCAAAAGGAATTAGAGTTATCCAATTTTCTCAAGGGGTTTCAAGATGTTTTTATTGACGACATCCCTTGTGAGCTACCTCCTAAACGAGGTAATGATGACCATGCAATTGAACTTCTTCCAGGAAGTTCACCGCCTAACAAACCTCCTTATAGAGTTCCTCAAGCTCAACAAGAGGAGATTATGCGGCAAGTGCATGAGTTAGTTGAGAAGGGTATGGTTAGGCCTAGCTCATCTCCATTCTGCTCACCTGTGCTATTAGTGCAAAAGAAAGACGGCACATATCGTATGTGTGTCGACTATAGAGCACTAAATAGGATCACTATCAAGAATAGGTTTCCTGTTCCACGGGTAGAAGACCTATTTGATAAGCTACAAGGATCGACCTACTTCAGTAGGATTGACCTAAAAAGTGGCTATTATCAAATAAGGATAGTTGATCAAGACATTGTAAAGACTGCATTTCGCACCACATTTGGTCTTTACGAAGACATTGTCATGCCTTTTGGCTTGACCAATGCACCAGCCACATTCAACCGCTTGATGGAGAAGCTGTTCAGGCCTCATCGAACCTTCACTGGAGTGTTCTTTGATGATATTATCATCTACTCTAATTCATTAGACGAACACAAGCAACACCTCCAGGTAATATTTCAAGTTTTAAGAGAGAATAAACTTTATTTTAATCGAAAGAAAAGTGAATTTTTCTTGCAAGAGATTCAGTATTTAGGTCACATTATCTCTCAAGATGGCATCCAAATGGATCCATCCAAGTTAGAGGTAATAAAAGGATGGCCTAAACCAAAGAATCTTCATGAACTAAGAAGTTTTATAGGTATGTGTGCATACTATAGACGCTTCATAGAAAAATTCTCACAAATTGCGGGACCATTACATGACCTAACAAAGAAAAGCGTTAGGTATACATGGTCTGCTACGGAGAACAATGCTTTCGAAAAGCTTAAAGAAAAGCTTATCTCTCAACCTGTGCTTACACTACCGGATTTCTCAAAACCATTTGAGGTCCAATGTGATGCTTGTGGTGATTGTCTTGGAGCTGTTTTGCTCCAAGAAGGGCACGCCATAGGCTATGAGAGTCGAAGGCTTGACCCTATTGAGCAAGCTCTAGGCATATATGAAAAGGAACTCCTTGCAGTTCTACATGCCTTAGACTCATGGAAGCACTATTTATTGGGGACTCCTTTCATTCGGCGAACGGATCACCAAAGTCTTAAGTACTTCATGACGCAAACCAAGCTCTCCGACAAACAAATGAGGTGGGAAAATTTCCTTTCGCAATTTCATTTTCATATTGCTCACATTGCTGGCAAGCATAATCAAGTAGCTGATGCACTCTCAAGACGGCCGAGAGTGAATGCGGTTTCCATAGCAATTCACAATGATATATCTTCAATGATAGATGAGTATGCTATTGATCCCGATTTTAGAGATGTGATTTCAGCCCTTGCATTGGGGAATAAAGAAGAACCATTTACTTTACAAGATGGTTATCTTCTCTATGGCAATAGACTATGTGTTACCAACTCACTACGTGAGAAAGTAATGTATGAATCTCATGCTCCACCTTATGCGGGGCATAGAGGGATTCAGTCCACCTTAAAGGGAATTGAAACATATTTCTATTGGCCTACCATGAAAGTGAACATACAAGAGTATGTTTCTAAATGTGTGGTATGCCAAAAGACAAAATTTGATAGAGGGAAGCAACTTGGATTGCTTCAACCCTTGCCAATCCCTAATTCACCATGGGAGAGCATATCCATGTATTTTATCTTTGGATTGCCTAAGTCTATCCATGGGAATACGGGAATATGGACGATAGTAGACAAGTTCAATAAACAAGCTCATTTTATACCTGTCAAAAAGACTATAAAAGCCCATCAAATGGCAACCCTCTTCATTTCACAAATTTTCAAGTACCATGGCTTGCCAATGTCCATAGTGTCGGATAGAGATCCTAGAATGACCAGTAATTTTTGGAAGGGTCTCTTTGAGAATTTAGGGACAAGGCTAAACTTCTCTTCGGCCTATCATCCACAAACGGATGGCCTATGTAACGGAAGTAGATCAAAGATCCCAATGGGAGAAGTACTTACCCTTAGTGGAGTATTCTTACAATAACACTGTACATACTTCCACGGGAAAAGCACCTTTCAAGGTAATAGAGGGGAGATCAAAAAGTCCCTTGCTACTGAAGGTACATGGGAAGATCTTCGCTGCAGATGAGTATAGCCGAGACCTACAAGAATCTTTTCAAAAGATTAAGGATGCTATCTCTATCTCACAGCAAAGGCAAAAGGTTGCTACTGACAAGCACAGAAGAGCCCAAGCCTTTAAAGAAAATGATTGGGTCTTATTAAAGTTTCCCAAGGCTCGATTAAGGCACACGACGGGCAAGAATCCTACGGGCCACCAAAAGTACTATGCTAAACTAGCAAAAAGGTACTATTGTCCCTTCTAGATTTTTAGGCCAATCAATGAGATGGCCTATCAACTCAAGTTGCCCAATCATTGGCTCATACACAATGCTTTCCATGTGAGCCTACTAAGGCCTTACAAAGGAGAGCCACCTCAAGAACCAACTATTGAAGACCCACCGGAGATTGAGGACCAAGAGGAGGTGTTGCAGCCCAAGTCCATTCTCCGACATAAAGACAAGGTATTAAGAGGCGGTAAGACTATCCGACGTATTCTTATTACGTTTAAGAATTATCCTTTTGAAGATGCTAGATGGATGCAAGGCATACAATTAAAGGATAACCTAAACCTTGTCAATGCTTACAATGCTTCCCAAGAGTAAGAAAATGTACAAAATGTTAAAAATGATTTATTTATTTTTTGTCTTATAAGAAACTCTTCTTCTTTATTGTGCACAAAAATGAAGTAGTATGCATCAAGTTTGCGGAGACGACGTCTCCCAAACACCAAGTAGAGCTTGTCACTCTAGTATGGAAGACTGATAGGACTAATGTGCAGACATGCTTGCGGCATCCTCAGGCTCTCAAGCACCAAATGGACTAGTCATCCATTGTGGAATGATGTCGTAGGGTAACATAGGGATCCTCTACCCGCTAAGAATATGACTCATGAATATGATTTATCTTCTCTACACCATAGTCGAGGACGACTATGATTTCAAGAGAGAGGTAATGTCATAATAATCAATATCTAATTCTCCTAAATGATTTTGTCATGTTAAACTGATCATTTAATATGGGGAAGTGCCAGGGGAGAAAAAGCTAGAATATTGGTTAAGCTAACAGACTGGCCATAGTAGGGATCCAAAGGGGGGGGGCATCTGCAAAAGAGCCATGTTCAACAATGGGCTAAAAAGACCCTAAGGTTCATCCCATTAAGACTTCCTAAATGCTAAGGTTCCAAAATTCAAAGGTTGTGTCCAACGGTCAACCCTAGGGGAATTGGATGCTTTGTGTGTGTCCAAAAAAGTCTTTGCACATTCCTACTTGGGAGGGGGCGAGCCTTACATGTAGGGGATGAGAGAGAAAGCCACACACACACACACAAGCTCCCTTTACACAAAGGGAATGAGGGACACATGTTAGTTCCCTAGGCCAAATGCCCACAAGGTGTTCCCAATTCCTATTGGATGGACTTGGAGGTGGACCAATGAGAATTAGGCTAGAGTAAATCTAGTTTAATTAATTTAAAAGCACTTAATAAAAAGAACCAATGAAAATTAAATCTCCTAGAAGACTATTGGACAGTCTCCCAAGGGGTCCAATGAGCATTCAGCAGCCCAATGGCTTGCCTGATTCCTATTGGCCAGGAGGCAAAGGGGTCCAATGAGAGTATAGTTGAATTATTAAATTACCTAAAGCTCTCACAAAAGGGGAAAGGGGGACACATGTCAGAAGGCTATCACTTATGCTTCTTAATAGTCATTGGCTTGACTTGGGGAGGTCCAATGAGGGTAGAGCAAGAGCAAATAGCAAGAGGGCTCGCCCAAGAGAGAGAGGGGGCTGATTTTTGCAAGGCATTATCACACACGCACTCACACACATTCTATGTGTGAAGTAAAGAAGACTATCTCTTCCCAAGCTTTAATGGAGAGCTCATCACCTACTCCAAGCTTGTGACATAGAAGCCTACATCGACATACTCTTGGCATGTGGATGCAAATCCAACCAAGAGCCAAGCTTCAATGCATGCTCATCTCCTCTACCAAGCTAATTACTAAGCTAAGCTATGCTAATATGAGTGATTATGTGAGGAGATGTACATCTTTCTTGTAAGATACTCCTTCTTCCTCTCAATCTACTCTCATACCCTGCTAGCTCTCACCATCTTCGAAGGTGTGTGAGGTCTTGGGTTTGAGATCGGGGAGAATTGATGTTGTGTTTGCTAAGTGTTTTGCTTAGTGCATGAAGCTTTCATCTTCATTGCACTAGCTAGTCTTGAAGGAACACAACGAATTGTATTGTACAATGTCTCTCTTGATGGGAGAAACCATAATACAAAGCCTTTTGGAGGGGGGACCGGCTCCATGCAAATCCGGTCCTCAACTGTTGTCAATAGCTTAATTTCTCTCTCTTTTGAAAGTATTGTTCATGTTATCTAACTAGGTGTTATGATTTTTGTGGCTCTCTCCACCCAAGCACTCTTGTAATTCTCATTAGGAATCTATTCTAATGAAATGCCCACTATGTTCATGCTAATTTCTGCTACACACAAGTTATTAGGCCATTAAATGTTAAAAGGAGATTAGAAGAGTTGTCTTCCAGGGCAAGACAAAATGTCAGGGCTCAACAAGAGCAAGGACAGGATAGAGTGGAACCACAGGTTGTGGCTGAGGCTCAGCCACCTATTTTGCATAAATCGGGATCTATCTCACGACCTCTTGATCGGTTTGTTCCATCAATTAACTATGTCATGTTGACTCATTGCAATGAGCTTTCATGTTACAAGGAAGCAATGCAAATGAAGGACTCTGAGAATTGGCAATTGGCCATGCAGACAGAGATGAAAACTCTGCATAAAAACCAGACATGGAAGCTAGTTAAATTACCACAGGGCAAAAAGGCTCTACCTTGTAAATGGGTTTATAGGTATAAGATCACTGCTCATGATAGTCTGCCAGAGTACAAAGCAAGGCTTCTTGCCAAGGGCTTTAAGCAAGAACAAGGCATTGACTTTGATGAAGTCTTCTCTCCGGTGGTCAAGATGACTAGATTGAGATGATTTCTTGCATTGGTTGCCATATTAGATTTGGTGTTGCACCAAATGGATGTCAAGACAGCGTTCTTGCATGGTGATTTAGATGTGGAAATTTACATGCAGCAGCCAGAAGGGTTTGTTGAGAAAGGCAAGGAAGATTTGATATGCCAGTTGTTAAAGAGTCTTTATGGCTTAAAACAATCACCGAGGGCATGGTACCATAAGTTCCACAAGTTTATGCTTTCTCAAGGCTACAAACGTAGTGAGTTCGATCATTGTCTATATACAAAGAAGGCTAAGGATGGCAGTTGGCTGATCCTTATTTTGTATGTGGATGGCATGTTGATTGCTGGCAAGCACTTGGAAGAAATTTCAGCTTTGAAGTCAAAGATGGCAAAATCGTTTGACATGAAAGACATGGGTGAGGTAAGTCATATTCTTGGTATGCGCATTGAGAGAGATAGATCAAAGAAGTTGATTTGGTTATCTCAAATAGAGTATATTGGTCCAAGGTTTTGCAACGTTTCAATATGGAGAAGGGAAAGGCATTGAGTGTTCCATTCCCACCATATGTGAAACTTAGCAAACAAGATTGTCCTGTGTCTGACGAAGAACAGGCTGAAATGGATAAGATTCCATATGCGTCTGTAGTGGGTAGTTTGATGTGTGCAATGATTGCTACTCGCCCAGACATTGCATTTGCAGTGGGAGTAGTAAGTCGATACATGTCAAACCCAGGCAAGAAACATTGGGAGGCAGTGAAAGGAATATTGAGATACCTGAAAGCTACAAAGAGTATGCGTATATGCTATGGGAGTCAGGAGCTAAGTGTAAAGGGTTTTACAGACTCAGATTATGCAAGTGACTTAGACAACCGAAGGTCTACGTCAAGGTATGTCTTTACATTGGCTGGTGGAGCAGTATCATGGCGTTCTAGATTACAAGATTGTGTTACTCAATCTATTACAGAGGCTGAATATGTTGCAGCATCAGAGGCATGCAAAGAATCAATTTGGCTTAATCGACTAGTAACAGATTTGGGAATCAAAGAAGAGATGCCTGTGTTATATTGTGATAGTCAGAGTGCTATACAATTGGCTCGCAATCCAGTTTATCACTCAAAGACAAAGCATGTGGATGTGAAGTATCATTTCATCAGGGAAATGCTCGAGGATAAGCAAATTCAGCTTGTCAAAGTTCACACCACAGAAAATTCTATTGATCTACTTACAAAAGGACTTCCCTCAGAGAGCTTTGCGCATTTTCGCAAGCAGTTAGGTGTAGGGTAGTACATCACTTCTCTACATCTCTTGTATATTAGCTTGTATAGTAGCTTCTCTCACACTTAAAGTGCCACATTGGACTTTAAGTGGGAGGTTGTTGGGGTATAAAGCCCAATGTGGTCGCCCAGGTAAGTGGGCGGGCCGCCAGGTATGTACACATATCCTTTTGTAAAAAACTAATAAGAACTCACTATGCTCTACACATTACAGTAGAGCGAGTTAACCATATTGTCGTGCTCTTCTTCTCGCACTCTCTCTCGCATTGCACTTCCGCTCGTACTCCTTCATTAACTCAACACACATCATCTATCAACAAAGAAATATGTTATGCACAAAGCAGACGAACTACAAAACAACTTCAACGCAGCACAGAGCATCTACAAACAAAGTAATATGATAAGCTCAAAGTAGAAAAATTACAAAACAATTAGCATCCATTAACAAAGAAATATGTTATGCACAAAGTCGACGATTTTCAAAAAAATTGACATTACATAATCTCGAAGATGGAATTCTTAGTAAAAGAGTTTCAATACCAAATCACTCCGCAATTACATACAAAGTTGCAAGCGCTCAATGGCAGTTATGTTGCACGTCGACAATTGAACACACGTAGTATATCTTCATTTGTAAGCTTGCTCTGATGGATGAACATATTGTGGTTCAAATCCAAGCCAAAATAGCGGAGGAAAATGTAGTATATATGCTTGCAAGCCATTATATGGTTTACTTTGCGCCACTCGTTTTGCAAAGTCTCCACATGTACACATCGGACTAGTGGCAACATGAAGTTCGTACCTCTCTCTTCGAACTTGAGAAGAAGATGTCTCCATCATGAATTTTTTATGCATGCCTGCCTTTACAACAGTGTGTTGAACAACATGTGCTTCCATGGTTATGGCTAGATCAATTCTCTTAGAGGTCTGAATTGATACTATTGGCCGATAATGCACATTGTTGGTTTCATTTAGTGTAAAGCCCCCTATCTCCAAATGCAACAGATCCAAGGCATTTATGTTTGTTCCCTTCTCCATAGGCCAAGTTCTAGGTACTCTTGCAGGGCATTGAGTGATTGTGTTGTAGATTTTCTACGTGTAATCCACACTATTATTGTAGAACCACATGAATTGTGCCTTTGAAGCACTTCCTTGACTAGTGGTATCCCCTCTTTCCCATGTACGAGTCCCCCAAAAGGATGGTGCAACCACACATACACCTGTGTTCCTTATTTTTTTCTTGCATTTACTAAATCTAGATCCCAACCACCCTTGACATTGAACCGTACTACCCTTTGGTATACGATGGATTGCCACATTGTCTTATGAATATCCGTCTCTTCTACTATCAGCCACCCTCGTTTTCTTCGACCTCCTGAGCTGCCCTTGTAAATGTTGTTTGTGGTCCTCGACTATTGCGAGGAACAGTTTGTGTAATATATTCAAGTCAATGCAACACGTTCTCTTCCTCACAATATACTACCCCAGCATTTCGTGCCTTTTGGCTACCGTAATATTATCTCCCTCCATTGACGGTCTTTGATATAGGGGTGTACCTCCCAGACCATCTTCAATCTCTTTTGCAATGGCTGTTGGACACGACACTTTTCCTTGTTGTGCACGACGACCAAGTTTTTTTGGTTGAAGGGCCTGCTCCATGATATGTACCCTCGACAAAAGCAAGAATCTTCACACTTTGTAGTGAGTTTGATAGATTAAAAACATATGCATCTTACAAGCTCAAAAATTCTTTATTTCCCTCGCCAGCAAGCCAGCTTGTGTTCTTTGTTTCTGCAAGGTTTGTAGTTGGAATGTATGAAAAATCATCTACTTCCTGCAACCTAAAGGAAGTCTTGTAAATGCATTGAAGAAAATAATTATACATGCCACTAAGATAGTATCCCACATAGTTTTACCCCAACAAAGTGCTTTCTCTAGTGAGGGTAATGCACGTTCCACCAATTGAGCCAACAATCCATCTGGGACAAGTTACTATTGGATACTTTTCTAGTTGCCCACCAAGCTCGAATAGTCCTGTACAAGCTTGTTACCTCCTCATCGCTCCTTGCACATTGCCAAAGTTCACACAGACGCTTGTGCTCGTCGTGGAAATTTTTATGCACGTATTGCATGGTGTGAATGTGCAAACTTTGCTCCCAATGAAACAAACAAGAACATTCTCTTCCCTCCATAATATTGTCAAGTTCTCCATTGAATACAGTTTGAATAGCTCTCCAATTTTCCTTAGCCTCATCTGCTATAAATCCTCTAAAATCTACTGGTAGGTGCTCACTTTCCAAAAGCATTGAATTCATCATTTCCCAAAACATGATTTACACCTGTGTGTCTTTTTCTTTCATCTCGCAGATGGCTATTGTATTCATTTCTTGGATCCTGCAAAGTGCATTGATTAATCTTTGTTACAAACAAAAGAAGAGGGATGATATGTCAGCAGGTCTTACACAGGGTCGTAGACATAGGCTGCCATTGTTGTCCACCCTACTACTCTACATACATGATCAAAGAAAGCCTAGCCTTTTTGGAGGTCTCCACTACCGTCTTGTCACATGCTATCTATAAGCTCAACACCAAATCCAAGGCCATTGAGTGACAATTTTGAACACATGACATCTTTTGATTTAATCTGTGGATTGTCCCGGAAAAAGAAAACCATGAAAATACTTGTAGCTGCAACTGTTTTTCAGCCGAATCAATTGGGGCTCTGCACCAACACCAATCCGTGTTGTTGTACCTTCTCGCATCCAATGTTTGAATTTGAGTTACAAACAACAAAGATGCATGTAAGAACTTCCAGAGGAAGGACACATGATATATTAGACAACAATTTGGTACCTCTGTGTATGAATCAATGGCTGCATCTCCTCTAGTACAGAGAGGAGCTCATTACTATTCAGCTGCTCCCCATTTTCACCACTTTGCAAGATTTAACTGCAAATGCCTAGGGCCCCGCATTGGGCTTTCAAACAACACACGTGACACAAGTTCTATAGTCTGTTTGATTGCTGATCGCAAAACTCCCTTGGCCATGATTATGCCTTTTAAGGTGGATAAATAACCGGGTCCAGTTGTAATCAGCTAGTAAGTAATAGACAATGTATGGACACTCCCAAAGAAGAATTGGACAATTACCACAATGAAAGCAACATATTGTTCCATTTTTAGAGCTAAACATACCAACCAAATCAATTGATGTTAGTAATTTCCCCGTCCAAGAAGTCTCGTTTGGCAACCCATTCATTGCATTTATTGAGCACGAGCTATTCTTACAAATGAGGTGCCCACCACATTTACTTCTCTTGATTAAATTTGGTTATCTCATTCTAGAATGAACATGCTTAACCCAACAATGACCATCATGTTTCTGATCCATTCCCAACATTTTGGGAACACCATTTGGTGCAGCGTCTAGTTGATAAACGCAGCCCCCATTGTACATTTGAGGAACTTCATCAACATGCTTCTTAATTGAACATCTAGATATCATTTGCTTAACTTGCAGCACTTGTGGCTATTTATGCAATATACTCTGTGCTTTTTCCACTTGCTTAGAATCTGGCCTTTTTTCTTTGCTTTTGGTATGTTCCTCACTTAATTTGCCTGCCAATTTTTCATTTTAGGCATAAAAGTAATCCTTAGTCTTACCAGATGAAATTTCGGCAGACCTTTCTCCTTGTTTTCAATGGAGCTGTCAGACAACTCTACTATTTCCACCTTCGATGTTGAGGACATTTTCACACTATCGTGCGTGACCAACAAAAACTTTGAAGACAAGGTTGAATCCAACACAAATTGAAATTGTTGACCTACTTGCACACCATCTGCCACCTCTATCCAAATGTCACCATCCGGAGTTGAAATGATGGCAAACATCTTACTGTCATCACAACCTCCATAGTCCCCAGTATTCACCATCGAATACCTTACTGGGCAATCGAGCAACAATGGGTTATTCCCAACATTATTAAAAATTAAACTCACCTTGCTCAATGAGGATGAAGCCATTGATCAACAAATCTAGTAGAAGCAAATGGATAAATGTGAATTTCCAAGATTTCCCCTTATTGTATATTTATAGGAATCTAAGATACTCAAACAATTAGGAAGCTTAATCTATCATATCATAAATTATATTTGGAAATCAGAGACCATATTAGTATCAATCCCTCCTCTAGACATATAAGATAGTATGCCCCCACCTATATTCTTGTTTTTTCTCCCACCTTCCTACTCTCTTTACTGCAATCTCCTAATTTTTATCTCAATTTGACACTCATTAACTATCCTCCTAATTCAACCATCCTTTGTTTTGTCTCTATCTATCTCCCTCACTATGTCTATCATTTTCTTCTACCTCTCACTCTATAAATTTAACACTTGTACTTGTCGATCTCTGTCTATTTCTCTTCATAATATACTATGTCATCTGGCCCTATCTTTAATTTTTTCTATATCTCTTCACAATATATCTGGAAAAATCTTTATTAGTACACTACCCTGTTAGGAGATTATATATATTTTTAAAAGACAAAAAGTTGTAGCTTTTGATAAGAGGACTGATTGTCTATCATTACAAGATGCTAAAAGTGGGATTTGGGTGGATTATATAAGTTTTGGAGAGGAATTGTTTCATTACTTCCATGCACCGTTGCCTTTTTTGCTATGTAATTTGTGACAAATCACATGCTAAGCACTCAAAAATGGAACTCAATTGTCATTTATGAATAAAGATTAGATGGTTTTGAACAACCCAACAAAAACATAAACAAGCACATATAAAAAATTCTCAAAATACACCCACTATTTTGTCATACATTCCCAAAATTCCCTTCATTACTTATTGGCATTAGTGCCTTTTTTACTAGGTAATTTGTGACAAATTACATGCTAAGCACTCAAAATTGGATATCAATCATTAAATAGAAAAAAAAATTAGAAACCCTTGAACAATCCAACAAAAATAGATACAAGCGTATTTAAAAATTTCTCAAAATACCCCCACTATTTTGTCATAAATTCCTAGAATGCCCTTCAAATTTTCCAAAACTCCCAAAACAACCCTCATTATGAGATTATCTATTTTTAGAAAGACAAAAAGTTGTAGCTTTTGATAAGAGGATTGATTGTCTATCCTTACAAGATGCTAAAAGTGGGATTTGGGTGGATTATATAAGTTTTAGAGAGGAAGTGCTTCATTACTTCAAGGCATAGTTGCCTTTTTCGCTAGGTAATTTGTGACAAATCATGTGTCAAGCACTCAAAAATGGATCTCAATTGTCACATAGGAATAAAGATTAGAAGGCCTTGAACAATCCAATGAAAATAGATACAAGCACATATGAAAAATTCTCAAAATACCTACACTATTTTGTCATAAATTCCCAAAATTCCCTTCAAATTTTCAAAATTTCCCAAAACATCCCTGGCTGTGAGATTATATATCTCAAAAAACAAAAAAAGTTGTGGCTCTTCATAGGAGGACAGATTGTCCATCAATACAAGATGGTTATGTTTTAGATTTGTGACAAATTTTGTGTTAAGCACTCAATAACGGATTTCATGATGAGCAAGAGGGTGAGAGAGAGAGGGAGGTATGCGTGATAGGGGAGAGAAACAGAATGAGGTTAATTGCCCATATGTTGCTTTAGGAATTTGCATATAACAGAGGGAAGGTCAATTTGCCTATATATTGCTTTAGGAATTTTACCTATAACAGTAATAAATTTCCCTATAACCTTAAAGTGGACACTCCATCCCTCTTTCACCATCCTCAAATCATTGTCTCTCTCTATCTCACTTTTCCTCTATCTCCCTCAAAATCATTAGGTTGGGTGAGCACTAGCTCTCACCGCTCATGCCACCTGATTATTTTGAGGGAGATAGAGGAAAAGTGAGATAGAAAGACACCATGATTTGCGTATGTAACAAGTGCAACTCATTATATGTGGATGGGGTTTTGATAACCGTTACATTTAGTCGCTTGAATATTCAAAATAAATACCCATAATACAGTATAATGTGCTTTTGATAGTCTTTTTGACAGGTATGAAATGTGCTTGTTTGCTAAACTTGTCCACTATCGTCCATATTCTTGTATTCCCATAGATAGACTTGGGCAATCCAAAGATAAAATCCATGGATATGCCCTCCCATGGTGAATTAGGGACTGTCAAAGGTTGAAGCAATCCAGGTTGCTTCCCTCTATCAAACTTTGTCTTTTGGCATAACAGTCATTTTGAAACATACTCTTGTATGTTTGTTTTCATGGCAGGCCAATAGAAGTATGTTTCTATCCCTTTTAGGGTAGACTGAATCCCTCTATGCCCCGCATAAGGAGGATCATGAGATTCATACATTACTTTCTCACATAGTGAGTTAGTAACACATAGCCTGTTGCCATAGAGAAAGATAACCATCTTGTAAGGTAAATGGTTCTTCCTTCTTCCCTAGTGCAAGGGCTGAAATCACATCTTTAAAATTGGGATCGATAGCGTACTCATCTATCATAGAAGATAGATCATCGTGAGTTGCTATGGATACCGCATTCACTCTCAATCGTCTTGAGAGTGCATCGACTACTTGATTATGATTTCCAACAATGTGAGAAATATGAAAATGGAAATGCGAAAGGCAATTTTCCCACCTCATTTGTTTGTCGGAGATCTTGGTCTGTGTCATGAAGTACTTAAGGCTTTGGTGATCCGTTCGAAGAATGAAAGGAGACCCCAGTAAATAGTTCTTCCACAAGTTTAGAGCATGTAGAACTGCTAAGAGTTCCTTCTCATATATACCTAGAGTTTGCTCAACAGGGTCGAGCCTTCGACTTTCATAGACTATGGCGTGCCCTTCTTGGAGCAAAACAGCTTCAAGGCAATCACCACAGGCGTCGCATTGGACCTCAAATGGCTTTGAGAGATCCTGCAGTGTAAGTACAGATTGAGAGATAAGCTTCTCTTTAAGCTTTCCAAAAGCATTGCTCTCCTTGGTGGACCATATATACCTAACAGTTTTCTTTGTTAGGTCATGTAATGGTCCCACAATTTGTGAGAATTTTTTTATGAAGCGTCTATAGTATGCACACATACCTACAAAGCTTCTTAGTTCATGTAGATTCCTTGGTTTAGGCCATCCTTTTATAACCTCTAGCTTTGATGGATCCATTTGGATGCCATCTTGAGAGATAATGTGACCTAAATACTGAATCTTCGCAAGAAAAAATCACTTTTCTTTTGATTTATATAAGGTTTATTCTCTCATAAAACTTGAAATATTACCTGTAGGTGTTACTTGTGTTCGTCTAATGAATTAGAGTAGATGAATATATCATCAAAGAACACTCCAGTAAAGCTTTGGTGAGGCCTAAATAAGCTAGCTTCTCCATCAGATGGTTGAATGTGGTTGGTGCATTGGTCAAGCCAAAAGACATGACAATGTACTCGTAAAGACCAAACGTAGTGCAGAATGCGGTCTTTACAATGTCTTGATCAACTATCCTTATTTGATGATAGCCACTTTTAATTAGGTCAATCCGACTAAAGTAGATTGACCCATGTAGCTTATCAAATAGGTCTTCTACCCATGGAATGGGAACCCTATTCTTGATAGTGATCCTATTTAGTGCTCTTTAGTCAACACACATATGATATGTGCTATCTTTTTTTTGAACTAATAAAGCTGGTGAACAAAATGGAGATGAGCTAGGACTAACCATGCCTTTCTCAACCAACTCATGCACTTGTCACATAATCTCCTCTTGTTGAGCTTGAGAAACTTGATAAGGAGGTTTATTAGTTGGTGAGCTTCCTGGAAGAAGTTCGATTGCATGGTCATCATCCCCTCGTTTTGTAGGTAGCTCACAAGACATGTCGTCAATAAAAACATCTTGGAATCCCTTTAGGAAATTGGATACCTCTAATTCCTTTTGATTGCATATATCTTCTTTTGATGAAACATTAGATTCAGTTTGAGAATCTTTAGCAAAATCATGCACCCAAAAATAGAGCTCTTTATTGACTTAATTAAAGCTTTCTTATGTACAATGGGTATGGTGCTCTCCGACTCCTTAGCATCTATGTACATATCTTTTTCCTTGTACCTAAAATAGATTTGTCTTTCAGGGAATTTAACATTGGCAGTCATGCGATCAAACCATGGTGCCCCTAGGATTACATCCTCATGTTTGAGAGGAGAGATTAAGAAATCCTCCTTGTCCACATAGCTTTGGACATGGAGTCTCAATTTCCCAATTAAGGGAGTGACTAAGGCTTCTTGTCCCTTGAAAGCACCATTGGCAGGTAGGACATCTCCCATCTCATAGGCTTGGATGCCTATCTTGGTGGCCAACTCTGTGGATATAAAATTGTGAGTAGAACCAGGGTCAAAGAGAAATAAACCATCATGTTCTCTTACCTTTCCCCAAGCATGACATAGAGGAGATCCTTTTTTATGAGCATCCTCTTCTCGAATTTTGACTATGGAAGCTCTAGGAGGCTCATTATGTGTATTCTTGTGGGGCCAGGCATGATAGGCATGCCCTTGCTCCCCGCACTTGAAACAACGGTTATCTTTTTGATAACACTCTAGCTCTTTAGGAGATAGTTTATTTTTGCCTTTATAAACTCCCTTCTCCTGGACTTTGTTGTTGTTGGAGTTGCCTTTGGGAGACTTTTGGACATTGTCCTTCCCCTTAGGCTCACTACGGTCCTTGTTTTCCATGGGCTTTAGATTTCTCTTAGCCCCTTGTTGGAAGTTGATTCTTGAAGCCACCATGGTATGGTTTATGACTACAAATATGGTGCGAGGCCTTTGGGAGTTAACATACTCCTCCATATCCTCAGATAAACCCGCACAAAATTGTTGTCTTTTCTCTCTAGAATCCATCTTTTTGTAGACAGTGGCTTTGAGATGTAAATCTAAAAACTTGTCTACATATTTGTGAATAGATTCATAGGGAGAGAGCTTCAAGCTTTGCCATTGGGTGAGTACTTTTTCTTTGGCATCGTTAGCTAAAAACTACTTAATGAGGGAAGCTCTTAAAGATTTCTATGTTTGTGGAGCTTCACTGTTTGCTCGTAGGTTAGACCACCATTGCCTGGCGGACTTTTGAAAATGCATAGCTACATGACGTAGCTTAGAGGACTTTGTGAAGCCCTCATCTCCAAACGCCGCATTAGATTGTTGGATAAAGGCCAAGACTTTGTCTATAGCACCAAAGGTGCCATCATAAATAAGGAAACAGATGTTCTTTCCTGCCTCTTTGAACTTTTTGAGCTTGGATGGCATTTTCCAAGCGGCATAGGATTTCCTATGGCCTCTTCTCTTGGGTGGTTTTGAGAGCTGCACCATCACATTCTTCACAAGAGTAAGAGGATGGAGAAGAGGGTGACCTCTTTCTTGCCTTTTTTTCCCCTTGTTTCTCCTCTTCTGCACCATTACTTTCTTCAGAAGGGGAGGAGGATGAAGAAGAGGGTGACCTCTTTCTCGTCTTTTTCTTCTCTTGTTTCCTCTCTTCCCTCTTTGAATTATGGTGAAGAGGAGTATGCGATGGTCTTCTCCATTTAGGGGTATTGGAGAGCGTTTTTCCCGCCGTCTTTATGGAGCCATCCCCGCTGAGGTGGCAGGAGACTCTGTTCTTTCTCGTTCTTTTGGTGGGGGCTCTATCGTTGAAACTTGGGCTCTCCTTTGAGAGGGATATGTCTCATCGAGTAGTAAGTTTTTGAGCCCTTCGTACGGATCCTCCTCTTCTTCCCTTATAGGAGAGAGTCCTCTTTTGGAAGTCTCAAGAGGAGCTTTCCTAGGTACTCTCTCTTCTTGGTGGGGAGTTTGGAGAATACCATGGGTGCACAATTGTTGTAGCACTTCACCTTGGAGGGAGGGATTGCCTAGGGCTTGTTGAAGCCTAGAAACAAGATAGTTTACAAGCATAGGGGCATCACTAGTTGCTCTTGTGTTAGCAAAATCAAAGCTATCAACATTCATTTCAATATCTTTTCCCTTGTCAGTCATACTAGCAAATTTTAGAAGTAATTTTTTACTTGTACTTTGTGACTTCAAGCCCTAGTTGCTACTCCTCTTTACCTTCAAAGATAAGCACTCAAGCATCTATACCCATGGCTTGAATATTATTAAGTGCAAGGAATAGAAGAGACGGTTTCACAGAGCCGAGACAACACCGGTTCCTGTCAAGCTTCTAATAGCTCAATAATGGTTAAGCCATAGGCAAGCCCCGTAGGACTCCATTATTAAGACCATAGCTCTAGACGGTATCCCCGTTAATTTCATAAAGCAGGCGTGCTTCAAGGATGAAAAATCCCTATTCTACTTACTCTTTTCCAATTAATAACACCAACCATTTGTAGCAAGCTTGAGGACCTCTCTTCTTGAGCAAGAAAAGAGAAACCAATAGCTTTGATACCAATATAACATTTAATGTACTAGTAACTTGTGTGTAGCGGACAATGATTACATAGTGAGAATTTCATTAAGAACAAGTTCCTAATGAACATAGAGAGAGTAATTAGTTGAAGAAAACAACATAGCAATTACATCTAGCTAGTTTGGCATAGACAATACTTGAAAAGAGAGAGAAATAGAACAATTGACGACAATTGAGGTCCGGATCCAAAAAGGCTTTGTATTATCGCTTCTCCCATCAAGGGAGAATTTTTTACAATACTATCTTTGTGCTCCTTGACAAAACTCATTGTTTCAATGAAGATGGAAGCTTCATGCACCAAATTATGCTTTAAAAACACACCTAGTGGGCCTAGCCTCAGTCCCAACACCTCACACACCTTCAAAGATGGTGAGAGCTAGAAGGGAATGAGGAAATATTGAGAGGAAGAATAAGTATCTTATGAAGCTCATTGGACCCCTCTTTAGCCCAACCAATAGGATTCAAGCACACCATGTGGCTAAGCATAGGGAGAGCCTGACATGTGTCCATGTGCCCCTTGAGAAAGGGGGTGCCCTTTGGGTGAGTGGGAGGTTAAGTCAAAGATTCCCCTAACTTTGGGGCTTTCCCCCTCCTTTGTAGGGTCTCTTTTTGACTCAAGCCCCTCAAGCACCTTACCCCCCCCACCCCTCCCTCTATGCATGGGAAGCTTCTCAAGCACCTTACTCATCAAGCATGACAAGCACCTCAGCACCTGATTCAACAAGCACAACAAGCATCTCAAACACCTTACTCATCAAGCATGACAAGCACCTCAAGCAACTTAGTCAGTAAGAACGACAAGCACCTCAAGCTTGGGTTGGGTTCCCACCTCTAGCTCCCCTAGCTTGCCTAAGGTCCTAGGTCTAAGGACTTTTAACACTAACCTTTGGATGTCTTTAATGAAGCTAACCCTAAGGTCTTTTAAGCTCCATTAGATGCACGTTTCTCTTGGATAGACTATCTCCTTTTGGACCCCTATTGAGATGTAACCATCTCTCCTCTTGGTCCCCTGCTGAGATAAGTCTAGAAGCACTTATTTCACATTGCTCTTTTGTAGACCGTCTCCTTTTGGACCCCTATTGAGATGCAACCATTTCTCCTTTTGGTCCCCTGCTAAGATAGGTCTAGAAGCACATGTTTATATCCTAACTCTTGTTCCCCTTTTATCTTACCATATTAAATGATCAGTTTAATATGAAAAAATCATTTGGTAAAGGTAGATATTATATTTTATGACATGCAATACTTGATGCCTTTCTTGAGAGGGCACGCATTTGCACACATTAACTATACACCCTATACATGGGGCAGGGGGGGGGGGGGGGGGTTTCTTCTCTGATTGTCATCACCTACACACACACACACACACACACACACATGTCTACATGGGCAAAAGCTAGTGCCCCATTCTCTCATACATACTGACTTGCCTCACTCTTCCTTGCAACTTCATACCCGCATGCATATCCACATGGATTCTTCTTCACCTACTCTGGATCATACCATCCCTAGAGATGATCATACACTCTTACACACACACATATTTCCATGGGAGAAATTCATTTAGTACTAAGCGTGGATTATAAAACCACATTTTACGCTTCAAATATATTGGATTATAACTATCACTAATGACAACTCACATTTTGACCAGACATGGATGCTCTTAATGGGTCTACATATGCACACATGGGCACTTCATGAATGGTTATCTATTCTTGATACTGATGAGTTTTTAGGTGGGTCATGACCTTCCATTATATGCCCACAAACCTAGTTGCATGGCACACCCCCCCCCCCCCCCCTATTGTATGCTCTTAATGTGCTGATATTTTCCTCCCTATCCTCGCTAACCACCCTTTCTTCCTTTGATCAACACATGTGCACATACACATAGTCTATGGGCGCATCTAATATAAACATAGTTGCCCCAACCATAGCCGCCTTGCAATATCCCCTTTCAAATCTTACACACACACACACACACACACACACACACACAGCTTGTCCAAATATGTGAGGATGCACATATGCTCATTAAGTTCTCTATCTGGCACACAAATACGCCCATTGATGGCCCCGAGGAATTCATCATGGAAAACTTACTAAACCACATAAGTGTAGGGGAGGTTTTTTTTAAAAAAAGTTACATAAGCATATAAGTTAGGGGCAGGCCCCCGATAATTTATATGCCAACCTTAAAAATAAGGGAGGGGGTATCATATTTATGTTAGGAAATAAGACGTAGCTAAATAGATAATTGAGTAGATTACTTAATGGAGAGAGACAGATTTATATACACGAGATTATAGAGTAGAGAGAGAGAGAGAGAGAGAGAGAGAGTACACACGATATACGTGGTTCACCCAATGTGGGCTATGTACACGGGAAAGCAGCCACTCAATGTCTTTAGTACTTCAAAACAAGAAGTAGTTTACAAAGGGATTATACCCTTAATGGAGCTCCCGCCTTGCTTCACTCTCACCACCTCACACTCACCTTGTTGCATCAACTTCACACTATGAAATGTGTGTAGAAATGGCCTCCTTTTATAGGCGAAAAGGGTTGCCCTCTCTTATGAGAGACAGCCATGTGTAGCCGCCCTTGTGCGAATAAGTCCAAATCGGACCCTCCAATCCGCCCCTGTGTGGCCGTCCTTGAGAAGACAAGTCCGCCATTGAATTCGACCACCGGCCATTGACTTCCGACCACTGGCCATCGGCCATTGACTACCGGCCACCGGCCAACCGACCGGTTGTTTTCCGACCACTTTCCGGCCGCCGTCCGGCCATAATATTCCGGCGAAAAAAAAAGTCTCGAGGGCCTCCGCCCCCGAGGCCTTTAAAGTTGCCCCTGATTCTTGTCTGTGAAAATTTTGGTTTCCGGTGAGTGATTTTCCTTCACGCATGATGGCTTCTCCTCATAATGGGGGCCTTACAAATGTGCGCTTTTACCACAGAAAATTACAAGGGTAAATCAGGCTCCATACTTAACAATTTATGGGGGGGGGGGGATGACTGGGGTTGATTAGTTGTAATGATTGGTCACCAGTGTGCACTAAAACTCGGATGAAAATTGGGGAAGTTTTTTATCATGTCACACATCAAATTTTGCATCAAGCCGGTCATAGATAAGGGTTGATTTGGAGCAGGTCAAGGGTTGGTTTACACCAGCTTTGGATTATTCCGAATCGGATGAGTAGCTAGAGTGCAAGCTGATCGAGCACATAGTTTGAAATTCAAACTAAGACACATTGAGGGTACATCTAGTTATCAACAGAAGTGGTTCCTTAGTATCTTGCCAGTCACTATTCTGCACACTCTTTGACTAGTTTTACTTAGTTAGATCATGTGAGACTTAAATTTTAGATGTAAGATAGGGATATGATAGTTTTCTTCATTTGATTGTCGTATAAACGTAGAAAGGGGGTCATATTCCCTAATATGAGTCGTATATAGGGGTTTTATCAAAGTTGTCCGCCGCTGGCAGGTGGCATCCCGTTTTGTATATAGAGTGAATCCCCCGGGTTGATGGCCTTCAATTTCCCCTAATAGATTTAGGCACAATATCAACTATAACAATAATCCTTTCTCTTTAAAAGTTCCTACCCTGCCCTTGAGGATCTGCAACACTTGAAGCAAGTCTTGAAGAAACGGCGCACAAGCACATCGGATGGGCAACCTGGATCAGGACTGGTAATGCTACCCTTACGATGAACTGAATCCAACATCTATTGATTGCGATTCCATGACTACTTCAATAATTAGAAAAAACATTTAGGTAGGTGCATCTGCACCTACTTAGTGGGTAACTAGTTTTTTCAACAAATTAGTTTTTTCAACAAAAACAATGCGCTTTTGGCTCATATGAATTGGAGAAAAGGTACAAAGTGTCTGTTCTAACATCTAATCAATACATAATCAGCTGAAACTTAATGATAATTGATGTCTTTTAATAATTGCTCATTTTTATCTATAATTCCTTATGTCTACATATGAGGATATGATGAGGTATATATGGCCTTGAATTATGCGGATAGATGTATAATCTGGAGTATGGCAAATTACATAGAGATGGATTTGTACGCCAGGCCAATTCATTGACATGAATGCTATAAGGCTGGATAAAGTTCAAAGAAAAAACAACTCTTGTATGTGGAAATATTTGTCAATACCTCATTGGCCTACAACCTCATGTGAAGGTCTCATAGGAGATGCCATTGATGGTTTTTTTTTACAACATGAGTAAATACAAAGGAAATGCTGTCAAAATTTTTACACTGATTGATTTGCATATATAGTTTAGCTTTGAGATAGTTATTAGCATTAAGAAAAAACCTGAACATTATAATATTGAATATAGATATGAGCATGTCGTTGCAAGATATGCATACATTTGAAGATTAAATGATCTGTTATAGTTTCTCTACTCATTCCATGTTTTTGTCTTACCTTTATGGGAAAATCTGACTAATGGTAGCTGGATCTAGCTCCTCTTTTGGTGCTCCCTTACTTTGTTCTTTGCAAGCTTAAGGTTCCTTATATAGATCATATGGATTCATTTAGGCTAAATAAAATACAATGGTATCTATATGATTGACTTGGCAGGTTCATACCGTTGTAACTTAGGTAGCATTAAAATACTAAAAATTGGCTACTGTGCTTTTGTCGTAAGTACCACTAGTATGCAATACAAACTCGATGAACTACGTTGTAGGAACTCGTTTTTGGTGAAGGTAAGTATACATTGGTGAATTCAAAAGTGTAAACTAATTTTTGAAGTTATCCTCTTTTGGTGAATAAATACATATGTCTTGGAAGCTAGTATTTTACTTGGAAATCATTCCAATGTTCTAAAAGAGCCTTAAACCTCATGTGAGGGTCTTGGATGACATGGCTTTGACTAGAATTTTTGAAAAATGATCCTAATTACAAAGGAGATGCTACCCATTGAAAGTTGCAAACATCGTAGTGAATAAATGGTTCAATCTATAAACATAATACTTGATCTCTGCTAGGTTGTTAGTTTTTTTCGTAATTTTTGACATCGATAACAAGAGGAGGGAGTCATTGACACATGTCTTCCCAAATAATGCCAGTACTGATGGAATTGCATTTTTTAAGATGGTGGCAGGTAAGAGGTTCCTTCCTTGGGATTACGACAACAAATGCAGCAATCGCAGGAGATCATCCATCATTTGATTGTTTTTTATGGTTGATAGATATCCCTTGTATACACCTCTTTGATAATTGTATATATTCACAAGTAATACAAATTATTTCGTACTATCAGGACTAAGTAAATTGTAGACTTGTCTTTGTCAAGTCTATAGGTTACTTTTTCTTTACTATAAATGCATATTTTTTAGTTTTCATGTACATAATATTTGGTCTCTATGGTTCAATAGTTTGTGAAATCAAACTATTATTAGATAATCAATCTTAAACACACACTTAATCACTTTACTTGGTTGTGATTGCTTCATCCGGCTACAATCTATTGGCTACCATTGCCCGTTTTCTTTAAAGGAGCACTCTTCGGTCATTGCAATTTTGCTGAGTAGCCATTTCAGTTCGCTAACCTTAGCTATTTTAGTTGGCTTTTACTATGCTTGATGGAGTTGCTAGTTATATTGTTTTGTGGAAGAATACCATGGGTATTTACCTTGCACTTTCCTCAATGGGATAATTGGGCATTGTGGGCGATTACATGAGTATTTACCTTGCACTTCTCAATGGGAGAATCTGGCCTTAATATGCATGATGGAGCTTATTGGTATATTATTTGTGGGTGATTACCATGATCTACTGCCCTTGCATTTTTAAATGTGTGGAACACTATCTCTCAAATCCTAATTTCTCCTTGACACTTGGAGTGGTACATATAATGCTACTATGCTCAACTACGATTCTCCCTATGTCTTTGGAACTTTCTTTGCTTATCTTGGTGGGTTTCCTCTTCTCCCTACCATGAATAATTATCTTGCACTTTCCTCAAGTGGTGAATCTAGCTTTTGCATGAATGAGCTGATGAGGTGGTTACATTGTCTCGTGGGTGATTATCATGAGATGGTAGGGTGAAAGCATGTATAGGTGGACCGCTTTTGACACTATATAGTATATGGTTTTTGGGGTTGAGAAAATGGGTGGTTTAGGCGTTTGAAACAGTGGGATTAAATTCAAAATTTATGGAAAAAAAGGGTTAAAATTTGACGTGTACTAAGTGAAAGCGCTTAATCATTAATGATCACCTCAAGGTATGTTCAAGCACTTAATGCAAATATTCTCTCGAGTCTCGTCCCTCCCACTCTGTCTCGCTCGTTCCTCCCCCCTCTCTCTGTCTCGCCAGCACCATTCAGGTTTCTAATTCTCTCTTTCCTCCCTCCTTTGCGTTTCTCTGCTAGCCGAAGCAACAAGCAGCAACATCACAACAATAGCAAGCAAATTCCGGAGGAGTACTTTTTGCTCGGTTGGTCATCAACTTCAGTAAAAATTCCCTGTAGCAGCAACAGGTATGTGTCATCATGTAGCTTGAAGCATTCTATCTCGAATGTTGGTTGAATTTGAATGTGGCTGGTTTTCCTAGGTAGCATTTTCAGGTAGCATTGATCCATGTTTTAACATGCTTCATGCAGATGTAGAAGCATTGTATGCTTGTCTCTGAATGTGTGGCAAGATAACCAAAGGGGGCTTGGCCTAGTGGTTAAAGTGAATGGGTGGGTGCGTAAGGACCCAGGTTCAACCCCTGGCGATATGGTCTGCCCTTTGTTGGGTGGCAAGATAATCATGGATTGTAACTATTAATGATGCATGTGTAAGTTTAGAATTTATTTCTGGAATGTATATGCATTGTGCACATCTAATTGATCACCCTTGTGAATTCTTTATAAGAATGCATCATGCAGCTTGAAGCATGAATGCAGATTTTATCAACTATGTGTGCATGCTTATACGAATGTATCATGCAGGTTCAAGCATGAATGCATTTAACTATTGATCTTGTATCTATGTGGCATTTGTGAGTTTTTCAGGATGAAGAACCAGGCTACAAAAGGACCTTCAGACTCTGACAAGGGTACACCTAGGAAGGGAAAGAGCTCTACGCAGGAGTCGCCTATCAAAACAGGTTAGATGCATCATGCATGCATTTCTAAAATTGGTTTTATGTCTTGTAAAATTTCTGAATTTTTTGCACATGCATGCTACAAAAAGAACTTCCGAGTCCCCCAAGGGTACACCCAAGAAGCAAAATGTTCAGCAGGTTAGATGCAGGTATTTCCCCAATGGATTCAATTAAAATGTTCCTTTATTAGGAAAAAGTAGTGTGCACACCACTAGTAAATATCAAGTGGGTGAACCCCACTTTTTATGGGTACAACACCACTGATAGGCTGTGTTGAAGTGGTGCACCTGCAGCACCCTTTAAACTTGGGCAAAAACCATGGTTGCATCACTACATAGTTATGCTGATATGGTGCACCATCTCTTAAAAGTGATACTGGACCACTTTAAAGTGCTGGGCAGCACTAAAAAGAGGTAAGGTTCTAGTAAAAACTGGCGATACAATGGGTGCATCACTTTCCAATGGAAAACCCTAACTATTTTGTGGTGAAGTATCACTTTTAAGCGAAGCATCACGATGGTGCACCACTTTTCAGTGGTTTTACACACTTTTAAGGTACCGAATAACGTTCTAGTTAAGAAGCACCACTTTACAGTTGTAAAACCACTGAAAAGTGGTGATTTTTAACCTTAACGTTATTTGGTTTAAAGTGGTAAACACCAATAAAGTGGTGCTCACCACTTTTTGTGGTTCAAATCACATTTAAGTGGTGTTTATAGTGGTGAAGACCACTATAAAGTGGTGAACATCACTATAAAGTGGTGCTCCTTAACTAGAACATTATTCGGTACCTTAAAAGTGTGTAGGACCACTGAAAAGTGGTGCTTCTTAACCTGAACGTTATTTGGTATAAAGTGGTAAACACCAATAAAGTGGTGGTCACCACTTTTTGCGGTTCGAATCACATTTAAGTGGTGGTGCGTGATGGTCAACCACTTTCAGTGCTGTAGAACCACTTTTTAGTGATTCTTTACAAAAGTGCAATAATCGTTAGTTCTGCATCTTTGCTAAAAGTGGTGGTTAAGTGCTTTTAAGTGATGAAGCTTTACAAGGAGATACCACATTCTATTGGTGTAGCATCACTTTTTAGGAGTGTAGCACCAGTTTTAAGTTGTGTACAACAATTCACATCGGTGTAGCACAACTGAACAGTGGTTCAACTCACTTTTATGTGTTGGAGCACCACTTTAAAGTGGTGAAGAAACACCAAAAGGGGATGTATCACTAGAAAATAGTGGTGTAGCAGGACTTTTTAGTTTTACCTAACCAGTTTTAAGTGGTTGAGAGCCATTTAGTGGTACACCACCACTTAAAAATTTTGCAGCATTTCAACCACTTCTTATTGTTGATAAAACAAGTTTATTTATGGCCCATTACATACTAACATGCATTCTTATATGTTTTTACAGGGACGTGGACAGTACCACAAGTGGCCTTACCCATTCAAACAAAATTTGGCTTCACCAAGGAAGATTTTCATACCGAATATGGGCTATGCTTGGTTGGCCAGGATCCGAAGCTCCTATGTGATGATGATTTCTCAGATGAGAAGTGGCTTAGTGTATGGATTTACAAGCGCCACCAAAAGGAGAAGATGCATTTAAAGGGGCTGAGGCCTGAAATGTACGAAGAATGTCTCCTGCTATACCACAAAGTATATCAGGGAGCTCCCCCAAACAACGAGGTAGGCGTGCATTTTGCACATGGATTTACTTGGCAGAAGTGCAAGGACGCTGAAGATTCTGAATGTTTAGTTGCATGGGCTGTGTATGCTGAAGGTGTTACGCCAACAGAAAACTTTAAATAGGAAATTGGAGGAATGGAGGTCCACAAAGGGTCCATGGAAGCGAGTGGAAATTTAATGCAGAAAATATGCCTAATTACACTGACAGTACTAGCACAGGCTTTGACTGGCAGACATACTCAGGTGGACATCAATTTTCAGGGCAAGCTAAGGAGGAATTTCTAAAGAAGCGGGTCTTTGGCTCGATGGGAACATTTGGAAGGTCAAATGTTTCCTCGACTACATTTTCTACGTCAACGGCTGATGTAGCAGCTATTTCTAACATGAAGGCTAATGTTGCTGAAAAGTTAAAAGAGAAGCAGCAATGTCTCGAAGCAATAAAAATTGCTTTAGATCAATCAAATACAAAGAGAGATGAGTAGGTTGGTTTGATGCGAGGCGCCGCCAAGATCATAGAGAGAATGAACAAGGATATGGAGGAACTCAAGTTGCATAAGGCTGGGCTTGTACCAAACGAGGAAGCAATGGCAAAGCTTGAGACCTTGATTCAAATCAGAAAGGAGGCTCTTAAAGACATGGGACTTGATATTGAAGTGCACAATCTCGATAACCTAGGTGAAGAGGCAGCATAGTTACAAGTATGTAAGCTTGATTGATTCACCTAGTAGTAGTTGATATTACTTAAAAGTTGTTAAACTCTAATTAGGAAAAAATGGTTAGCGACCATTTTATATGGTAAAAGACCACTTAAATGTGTTTATATAACACTCTTAAGTGGTACCACATAAAGTGATGAAGACTCTTGAAAGTAATGCACAAACACTTATACTGTTTTATAAAGTACGCAGTGCTATTTTTTTACAGGGTCAGCATGACACTTTGTTATGGGAAGTAGAAGTGGCGACAGGGCATCTTCGATTTGTGGAAACGATTATTAATTTGTTCAAGTCAAGAATTCCTATCCTTCATGTCAGGCCGCCTCTTCATTTGGGATCAGACAATAGCTGTGTGCAGTTAGGTGATTGTGTTGCTTGTGGGATGTCTATCATGCAGACTGTTGTTACCGGTGTCTACATGCTCCGGTGTCAACATCCGTATCACCCACTTTGTTTTGTAACTGCCTGTAAGTCTGCCGGCCAGTGTCTATTTCATGGATGTGAGGAACCTTTAAAAGATGCTTTGAAGCTGCTGGCACCTGGAGAGGCAAACATGGATGAGCATGTTGGTACAAGTAATCAATGCTTTTATACCTTATGATGTGAATCTGATTGTAGATTCATTTCTTGACCATTTTGTTTCTTTTCTCCATGTAATTGCAGAGAAAGATCCAATGGAAGGCATCTTTGGATCTCCTGTTGATGGAATTGGTAATATTCTATGGAACATTCTTCTCTTTGAATGTTCACATAACTTAATATTGAGTATTATTACATTGTCTTTTATGTAGCACACTCCCAAGCTGGGTCATCACACAAGCCCAATATTGATAGCATGTGTGGTGGGTGCGGGGATAAGAATGCATCCTAGAAACAAGCAGGTGAAGACACTCTGGACCAACAAAAGGCAAAAAAAAAGAGCTGAAAAAAGAGCAAATGTAGTGGGAGCTCAAGGTGACGCATCCAAGGAGTTAGCCGAGGTGCCTTTGAAGCCAGAACCTACAATGAACAAGGACGTAGAGGATGCTGAAAAATCATCTAAGAAGCGAATTGAAAAGGATACAACAGTGAACTTGTATGATGAGGACTCAGAACTTCTTATTTCACAGGTTTTTGCAGAGATTTTGGGGCGTAGGAAAAAGAGGAGCAACACTGAAGAGCACGCCACACCAAAGAAAAAAGCTAAGGTTACATCCAAACCTCCAGAGCCTACTCCAGGAGGTAAAAAATCCAAGGAGCCTTCATCTGCTCAGAAAAAGACTAACCTCCAAGCACCCAACCTTAAACCTCCCAAACCAAAGTCCCGCAAGAAACTTTTGTAGCCCCTATTAACCTTTTGTGCTTTGTAGCCTCTTTATAATTTTGTCTTTGTACCCTCATTTTGATGATAATGAAACGACGGCTTTATTTTTCGTTCACTAGTTGTTTATTGCTCATTGATTGTCTATTTATTGTACTCATATTGTTCATTGACTATCTATTTATTGTACTCGTATTGTTCTTTCCGACATCATCATGAGCATCTTCAAGTAGAGCTTATTTTTTCTCTCCAGTATCTCCTACCAAGTGGACTGTTGCCATAGAAGTTCAATAAATTAATGAAATGGAAATCAATAGCCTGGAAGGTATACTTTTCAAGTGTATTTTGAAAAGGTTAATATGTCAGTCTGATTGAGGTTTTTAAGGCATGCTACTTGTCTATGGCAGAACTTAGCTGGATTGGAGATGTTCAAGAACCAGATGAGAAGGTTGAAGACATAGCAGCTAAGCAGGATGCAGAGCAGGATGCAGATGTAACACCAGATAAAGTAGAGGAAGACCAGGAACCAGCAGTTTGCCCCAAAATTGAGGAGATTTCGCCAAACTGCCCTGGATGGGGATATCTTGTTTCGAATTTTTGCAAGATCAATTAAAAGCTCATCATCCTTGATCTCGATGGACTATTCGTGAAACGAGATGTAACCAAACGTGATCCAAAGACTGGACAACTTAAACACTCTCCACGTCCAGCTTCCGACAGAGTTAAACTAAAAAGAGTGGACGAGAAGTTGTGGATCTACTACCGTAGAGATGTTGAGCAATTTGTTTGGGATTTGAGGCAAATAGCAGATGCAATGATTTGGAGCACTTGTACTGTTGCTAACGTTGAGCATATCCTCAGTACATGTTGGCCAGACATATGGGAACATAGGACTTATTACTTTAGGGATCTCTTCTCAAACTGGCAATGTGAAAAGTGGTCGTATTTTGAAGAGATTGCTGGAGCTCCAACAGACCTTGCAGGTGAACCTGTGTCTTTCAAGCCCCTTTACCATGTTTGGAACAAGTTTCCAAAATATGACTCCTCTCGGACATTGTTGGTAGATGACTCCAGATATAAAAATATGTGCAATGTCTGGGATAACTGTATATGTCCACCCACCTTTGATCCTCTTGATAAAGAACAAGACCCTGATTACCTCATGCGCACATTGTTGCCATGGCTGTGCAGATGGGCACTAACCCCCAATACCCTGGAGTATACAAAGGCAAACCCCATCAGCAATCCCAAAGATGAACTTTCGAGTCTAGTCTTTGAGCACTTTGTTATAAATGGAGATGAATGAGATTGTACATCCGGAAGTGCCAGAAACGTTATATATTGTACATTCTTGGTGGATATGTAGACGTTTCTGGATAATTGTTGTAATATACTTTTTGTAATATACAGAAGTTCTGGCACTTTACTGTCTTTGCACTATACATGTCTCTACACTTCTGAATGTATTAGAACCACTTTTTAGTGGTGCTAAACCTCTAAAACGTGGTTAAATTTTTATTATGTTATTGCAACAGTTTTTTTGGAACTGCAACACCATTTAATGGTGATGTTTGGGGGGAGTGGTGAAGCATTCTTAACCATTATTTAGTGGGGCTAGACCACTTTTTAGTAGGGCTAAACCACTTTTTAGTGGGGCTAAACTACTTTAGTACCACTAAAAAGTGGTAAATTTTTATTGAGTTTTTCTGAAATTGCAACACTTTTTAGTGGTGATGTTTGGGGGGGGAGGGGGCAGTGGTGAAGCATTCTCAAAAACCAACATGTCAATTCCATCGTACGTTTACACCAATTACATCTTGTTCAATCTGTCACTAGATGATATAAAATCAGATTTGATTTACAATTCAAAGGGCATGCTATTGTATATTGCCTCATGGTTTTCATTGGAAAGTTCGAACACTTCTCCTATGCCATCGAGCACTACAGGCTGCATAGGGAACTTTATTGCCCTTATCAAGTGGGAATATGTGAAAACTACTGGCTTGTTATCCCACAGCTCATACAAGTTTTCTTGTAGGGATTTATACCAATGGCCCGTGACCATATAAGTATGCTTCTCTATCTTGTTGCCCCATGCACCAATTTTCTCGTTAGTTGTTAGGCCCTTAGCTACTACACACTTCAAAATGTAGAAGTCAACAGCCTCCTCATTATTCTCTTCAGAAGTGACAACAAAATTGTCTCCAGGTGTGAGAGCATCGCTTAAGGAGTCATAATGACCTGCATAAGTGGCACCATGGAACTCCTCAACGTCTGAGTCTCCGTATGACAGGGAATCATTAGCAAGTGGCTCCAAAGTGTGATATTGCCACGTCTCCACATGTGATCTGCTCATACACTTTCTCCAATGGCCAAGCCTACAAGGAAAACGAAAGCATGACAACCGTTTTGATCGCAATGCACAAGTGTTGTTCTCAGAATACCCATTCACACAGTGCATTGCTCTTGAGCCCTTCAATGGTTTGCAGTCCCATTGCTCCAGTACTGAGATGCATTCTCAAAAAAGAGACAACTTCAACTGTACAAGTCAACCGCACGCTATTTTGCTTCAATTTCTCATGAGTTAGAGCCCTTTCAATGACAACCCCAGCCCCATCATGTTCCCCCTTTCCATGTCCTGAGCAAAAAAATTTCCAATTCATTTCCATGCCAGTAAGGCTCCAATATCTAGCAACAAAGTAAAACGGTCGCTTTGCTTTAAATTGTGAAGCTACGCCATCTTACCAAACCCAATGTTTTTTAAAGCTTAGCCCTTGATCTCTCAACCATTGAGCATGTAAGAGAAAAGCATGCTGCACAAATAAGGTGTCATGTTGTTTATCATCTGAGACAAAAAGTGCATGGTCTTCTTTATTGCACCTGATGCGATGCGGAAATAAGTAATCAGGACAAAGATAGTGACCTGCATGCATTGACTAGATCTCATTTTACTCCTTGAAGGAGTAGTTCTCTGCAAAGTCAACGACGGAGACAACCACATCATCTGGAAACAAAGAAATGCAGTCCTTGAATTGTTGTGCTTGCCACCTAAATATAAAATTGTGAGTGACATACTTCTTCAAGTGGTCTTGGTACACTCGCAAAAGTTCTCTAGGCAGCATTTTCTTGTGGACAATGTCTTTCACAGTTCTCTTTCTAGCTCCATTGTTTAATCCAGTGACACCCACTATATTTTCAAAAAACTTCACAGATACTTGCTTACTGTGCTCAACTTCTTCTCTTGGACATATCTGAATATTACCAACACCGCATGCATTGCATGTTCCCATTAAGCATTGGTAGCTATGCTCAACTTCTTCTCTTGGACATATCTGAATATTACCTACACTCGCAAAAGTTCGCTAGGCATCATTTTCTTGTGGACAATGTCTTTCACAGTTCTCTTTCTAGCTTCATTGTTTAATCCAGTGGCACCCACTATATTTTCAAAAAACTTCACAGATACTTGCTTACTCTGCTCAACTTCTTCTCTTGGACATATCTGAATATTACCTACACCGCATGCATTGCATGTTCCCATTAAGCATTGGTAGCTATGGAAACTATGTTCTGCAAGTATAGGGCAGAGTATAGACTCCAACAGTGAAGTGGTACTCATACTTGCATTTTTGTATGCAAGACATCCATGGTTGACAACTTCATTATGATGAAGGCATATAGGGCAGCTGCACATGCAGCCAGAACCATGAAGATCAAAACTTCGAGTCCTCATGTGATTTACTGCCTCTCTAAGGAAAATCATTTGTACATGCACAATACAACAGCAGGTGTAGCGATCCCTCAATTTTCGGACAAAGAACGGTTTCATAGACTTGAAGCAACGTTGCGAAATCTGAATATCTGCATACTTTGTCTTGAATCTTAAATAAAGCTCCACCTGCAATATACATGTATACAAATGTTAAAAATAAACTTAGCTTTCAAAAGTGGTTAAATTGTTTCAAAACATTAAAAAGTGATTCTATATCACTAAAAACTGGTGTGCACCACTAAAAACTAGTAATGATACATTCAGGAGTATTGTTTTACCTGTGAAAATAATGCACCACAAATACAAATTAGTGTAGAAACTAGTAACCCTACAAAAAGGTAGAATATTAAGAGGTTGTGTGAGGACAACTTAATAGTGGTGAGAAACCGCATTCAGCGTAACTAAAAAGTGGTTTGGCACGACTTAAAAGTGAATTCAAACCACTTGACGGTGATGAACCACCAATAAAAAATGGTGTGCACTGCTTGAATATGGTTACGCTTGAATACGGTGTGCACTGCCTCATCACTTGCATGACTGACGTAGTGACTTAGCACATGAAAGTGGTGTCTCACCACTTGATGACCACTTGAAATTAGTGAGCAACTACTTCAAAGTGGGTAGTCACCACTTGAACGTTGATTCTAGTCACTTGACTGCGGTGTCTGGCCACTTGAAAGCGGGAGCTTGCCGCTTGATTGCAGTGACCAGGTTTAAGCTATCACTTGAAAGTGGTATCTCACCACTTGATGACCACTTGAGAATGGTGAGAAACTAGTTCAAAGTGGGCAGTCACCACTTGAATGCGGATTCAAGTCATTGGAATGCGGTCTTCGGCCACTTGAAAGTGGTGTCTCACCACTTGGGAGTGGTGTCTCACCACTTGCATGGAGTGATGACTAACGTAGTACTTTGCACATGAAAGTGGTGTCTCACCACTTGATGACCACTTGAGAGTGGTGAGAAACTAGTTCAAAGTGGGCAATCACCACTTTAACGCGTTTTCTTGTCACTTGAATGCGGTGTCTAACCACTTGAAAGCAGGAACTTTCTGATTGATTGCAGTGATAAGGTTTTAGTTACTACTTGAAAGTGGTGTCACACCACTTGGGAAAAGGTGCCTCACCACTTGCATGGAGTGATGGACTGACGTAGTGACTTAGCACATGAAAGTGGCTTCTCACCACTTGAATGCGGTCAGACACCACGTGAAAGTGGTTTTTATACGTGTAAGTGTTGTGTCCACCGCTTCATTGTGGTGTGACAGCCCTTGTAAGTGTTTACTAACAAAATGTGTTCAAACTCCACTAATATTGTTTTGGTTACCATCATAAGGTGGTGGGCACCATTCATGCAGTAGCAGTAAAAAGTCTATGGCACTACTATAACTGTTGCACCATGACTAAAAGCTACTACATCACTTGGAAAAAGTGAGCTGCACCACCAAAAACGTTTGCACCTATAACACCCCTATGAGTTTGTAAAACACGTTTGTTAGCATTAGTTAAACAAGACTTTTTAGTGGGTGAACACCACTTTGTAGGGTTTACGGTGAAGCGTTGGTGCATTTCTAGTAAAAACTGTTTCTTAAACATTAAAACCTGCTGCAAAACATTAAAAACTAGTTCAAAGACACTAAAAAGTGGTGTGGAAACACAAGTAAAAGTGCTTTAAAAACATTTAGAACTATTGATCAAATTTTAGAAGTGGTTCAGATACAATTAGAGACCAGTATAGTAATGTTTCACCACTTTTTAATGTTGCAGCACCACTAGAAAGTGGTGCAAAACACCAAAACAAGATGTAGCACTAATAGCAAGAAGTATAGAAACATAATGTTATGGCAGTAATGAGCTGTAGCACCAATAAAAAGTGGTATAGAAACATAATGTTGTAGCAGGAATATGAGTTGTAGCACCAATAAAAAGTGCTAAAAAATTATATCAATTACCTGAGGCTCCTCAAAAAGGTGGATTGGATGCTTTACATATGAACATCTAGCTAGTCTCTTACTGCAAACATCTTTCTTGTTGGGGGACACCCTCGTCTCATCCGTCCAAAATTGAAAGACTATGTCTTTAATAGTTTGAGTGATGTGAGTTCTCCGTGCATCATCTCTATGACACGCAGATGTAGGGAACGAACCATCGGATTCACTTGACACTATTAAGTGATGTTTGGCTGAATATAAGTTTCTTTTGTGGATCCCCATAAGCTTGGCAACTTGCGGTATGGTCATGTCAGTGTTTTGCTCCTTGCTTCCACCATTCACCAACATCATCATTGCTGATTTCTTCACAAAAAACTCGTTTGAAGATCTTGGGACCTTCTTCACATGATTCAAAGTGTTGCGGATGTTTCTCAACATAATTGCTTCCAACTCTTTGAATTTACTCTGCATAGTAAGGAAGCAAGGATGTTGAAGAAGTTCATCAAAGATTTCCTTCCTACCACTTGCATCCATTCCCACGGTTAATGTATCAAAGTGTTGTACCATAGATTGACATATCCTTCGTTTCTTTCTTTCATCCATCTCCCCTGTATTGCTTTCCCTCACAAAGTTGACCGTTGCCTTACGTTGCTTTCGTTTCTGAGCAGCCCAATATTCCCTCATTAATTTTCTACGCTGAAGTTGAGCTTCTCTACTCAATGACGATGAGCTGATAGACAGTTCTTCATTGTGCTCCATTGTTGTAGTACTTTCAAAGGATTGCTCTACAAGAAATACAATACAAATCATAACTACACGCTATACTTTTAATTAATACATGGCACTTCTTGCACTAACTAGCAAGATACTAACAAAGCATAATAAGTGTTTACATACCTCAAGAATCATCAAGTAGAAGAGGAACCTATAGAGATAGAGTTCGTGAGAGAGAGAGAGAGAGAGAGAGAGAGAGAGAGAGAAAGAGTGCTAAGAGATAGAGAGAGAGATATGAGCGCGAGCTCAGACACAAGAGGAGCCATGCTTAGAGAGAGAAAGAGAGAGAGAGAGAGAGAGAGGGGACTAAGAGATACAGAAAGCTCAGCAAGAGCTCTGTGAGAGAGAGACAGAGAGGAGCTAGATAGAGCTCCAAGAGAGATCTCAGAGACAAAGAAATCTCAGATAGGTTGAAGCGGGAGCGGCCCAGCGTTCAACAGTAAATTACATTTAGTCTCATTAATTGTGGTACGTTAGGAGACTTAATTGACGTACCTTAGGAGAGTGATATTCTTTTTGAGATTTTAAGCACTTTTAAAACACCCACTTTTAAGCGCAAAAAAGCAATGTCCTTGACATTACTTTCCAGGCCACCTATACATGCTTTCACCCAGTACCTTTCTCTTCTCTCAATGAAGGAATCTGGTTTATGATAGGCATAATGGACTTGATGGTTTTACTATCTTGTGGGTGTCTACAATGAGCTTTTTCCTTGTATTGTCATCAATGAGTGAATCTTCTTCTCTTGGCCATGGGTTTGATGGAGCTAATGGTTATATTATCTAGTGGGCGTTAATCCCCTATGGGACCCTCCCCCTTGAATGGGGTGAATGGTTGCTTAGATAAGTATTGGGTTAATTCTTTCCCCAATAGTGGGTCCTTACCTACTAACCTTGAGATTGTGCTCTCTCTCTCTCTCTCTCTCTCTCTCTCTCTCTCTCTCTCTCTCTCTCTCTGAGTCTGCTTCGTGACGTCTCCCTTCCCTCTTGATACACAGACTGGCTTGACCTTGTCTTTATTGTCTCCATCATACTCTAAATACGTTTTTTAACAAATTTTTTAGGACAATAGTTCAAGTTAAAAGAATTAAAGCAAAATAAGAAAAACAATTGATAGATTCATTGACACGTGTAAAACATATTCAAAGCTAATGAATCTTCTTTCTTATTTTATATGGATGTAGGTGAGAATTCTATCTTTGCTTAAAAAGGTTTAGCTTTGCTACAATTTGACCTATAAGATGAAGGCATATTTCATCCTCAAAATATAGTTTAGTCCTGTTGTATAGGATGACTAGATCATATTGTACAAAAATGAATCAAATGCATAATTGTTTTTTTACAAACCACCTTCCAAATGTCTATAGCCAGTTGTCTTTTGAACATAATGTTCTTTTGTGTATAAGTAGTATCTTAATATAGCAACACACACATCCTAAACACAAGGTCCTCGTAGGAAGCTGGGTTGGCCGGGATGCTCGCTTTGCACTAATTTATTGTCTGTGGTCTAACAGGTCCACTACTGACAAAATATTTTTGGTTGATAGGTGCTAGGTGATCTGGACATTGGCTTAGACTGGGTTCCAATTCATAGCCTCTATGGTCCTTTAGCTTGGTTGGTTGCAGGTAATAGAAGCTATCGTTTATACTTTCTTTAGTTGGATTTTGTGTCTAATACTGAAGTCTTCCTCTAATAAAGACTGTGAAAGACATCCACACTGTTCTCTAGCTACTGGCTCACAAAGCCTTAAAGCTCCTACTAGAGTACAACCTTTCCTGCAGACATTATTACATTTTTTTTTTATGAGACTTGCTTCACTTTCTTCATGGATTTTTGAAGTGTTATAACTCTTTTGGATCCAGACTTGATTTTTATACTCTAATCAACTTGAGAAGGCTGTAGGCTTAAAATCAATGGGCCTACTGCCTTAACATTGAGTATGGTGCTTGGGTAAGGGTGGGTGCGCGCGCGCACACACACACACACACACACACACACACACACACACACACACACACACACACACACACACTTGGTCGCTTTACTTGCTTGTGATTGATTCGGCTACAATTTGTTGGCTACCATCGCCCATTTTCTTTAAAGGAACACTCTTTGATCATTGCACTTTTGCTAAGTAGTTGCTTCAGCTTGCTAACCTTCAAATATTTTAGTTGTCTTATACTATGCTTGATGGAGCTGATGGTTATATTGTTTTGTGGGTGATTACCATGAGTATTTACCTTCTCTTTCCTCAATGGGAGAATCTATCTTCAATATGCATGATGGAGTTGATGGGTATATTGTTTTGTGGGTGATTACCATGACCTAAAAGGGGTATGCCTCACCTTTGCTACTACCCTTGCATTTCTAACTGTGTGGAACACTATCTCTCAAATTCGTATTTCTACTTGACACTTGGAGTAGTACATAGAATGATGTTGTGCTAGACTATGATTTTCCCTCTGTCTCTGCACCTTGCCTTGCTTATCTTGGTGGGTTTCCTCTTCTCTCTACCATGAACAATTATCTTGAATTTTTTTCAGTTGTTGAATCTAGATTTTGCATGAATGAGCTGATGGTGGTTACATTGCCTCATGGGTGATTCTCATGAGTCATTACCTTTCACTTCCCTCAATGGGGGAATCTCGCTTATGCTAGGCATAATGGAATTGATGGTTTTACTGCCTTGTGGATGTTTACCATGAGTTTTTTCCTTGTACTATCCTCAATGAGTGAATCTTTTTTTCTTGGATTATCTAATGGGCGATTATCCCCAATTGGATCCTCCCCCTTGGATGGGGTGAGTGGTTGCATTGATAAGTATTGGGTTAATTCTTTCCCCAATAGCATGCACGCATGTGCACGCTATTGGGGTGAGTGGTTGCATTGATAAGTATTGGGTTAATTCTTTCCCCAATAGCATGCACGCATGTGCACACACATGTGCATACACACACACACACACACACACACACACACACATGCACACAAAGAAGTCTCAATGATGCGGAGATATGTGCGTGAAGCTGTAGCAAGCATCTCTGAATGGCGGCCTTTTTTAGATTCTCAAATGGCACTTACATGCACTATTTAGGTTATTTAAAAACCGCTTAATTTTCAGCATTCCTTTTGTCCTACATATAGTATAAAATAATATATTTGTAGTGGTCAAAGGTAGTTAAAAATGTAGTAGAATCCAAGTGATAACATACATACTATTCTATTGATTAAAAGCCTATAGTTTTTAATGTTTGGTGCACTTGTTCCTCCCATGGTCTTGCAAAACTAGTTATTATGCTAATTTTATGCTATGTGGGAAAAAAACAATTTTTTGTCAACAATGTCATTCTTTGGGGCCAATCTACTGGTAGGTTATGCTATTTGGGGTTTTTCATAAATAAAGGGACTCTATCACATACATATATACATATATATAAATTTGAACATGAATTTACATTCATATTCTCTCTCTCTCTCTCTCTCTCTCTCTCTCTCTCTCACACACACACACACACACACACACACAGTTTCCATTAATTAGCTCTTTCACCTAAACTTATGTCAATCAACCACACTATGATCTTTGGTCAACCACTTGATTAGAAGGTAGTATAACCTTTCCAAAGGACGTAATGTATTCAAAAATTGTCAAAACCACTACTTTAAAGTTTCAAAAAAATACTCAAGCTTAGATATGCACTGGTTATAGCACTCATACTCTCAAATAAGGATTGGAAATACACACATTGAAACATTATATAGGATTAGCTAATGGAACGGTTGTTTTGCAAGACAAAAAAGTTTCTATAAAGATGGCTGTCAGTATGTCAATTGACACTAGCCAAACTAAGATTGATTTGGTAAACCATAAACTAGTTGTAGCTAGAGCCACCCTAACCATATGTAAAGAGAATCGCACTAGACCCTCCCTTGTAAAGGCATAATCCTTAATAAAAAAATAATCATTGGTAGGTTAGGGATGTCTATCTTTGATGCGGCATCAATAAAACGTGGTGAAACAATCGTGTATCGATCTTCCCACATTAAATAGTGAATGTTCTAAGAACTTCATTTTGTAGATGGTGACATGTACCTTGTATCACCTTCATCGATTACTAGGGACCTTGAATCTATGGAGTGAGGCATTTATTGATTGTATGCATCTATAGATTAATTAAACATAAACACACACACACATACCTCTCTCTGATTACCTTTGGTCGAGTAATCACCGTACTCTAATTAAAATCCATGGATGTAAGTATTTGTAATTTAGCATTATGGAACTCTCAATTTAATAGGAATTGGGATTTGTAAAAGTGTGGGTAGCTCCTTGTATTCTAACTCTCATTATGATCTATTATGGGGGTTTAGATCCCTTCCCTTGTGAAATTTAGATATGATGGGTCTATCCCTATTTCACCTCTTGGTACACAATGTGTCCTTTCTTATTTCAAAGGGGCTAACTTCCACAAAAAATTGATTGATTTTGAGAATGTAGCTTTTTTCAAAAAACCCCTCTCTGCTCTTAACATGGCTTCCATGAATGATTGGATTGCTCTAAGTTAGTGAAAGCTAGGAAGAATAACTTTGACCTCCTAAATGGCTGCTGTTCTCAATTCTCTCTATTTCATTGAGTGCCAAGGGTTAGATAACTCCGATCTTGACTTCTATTTTTTTTATTTATCTACAACAGCCATTAAACTCTTCTTTATTAATCATCTACCTATCATTCCTCTTGAAATAAAAAAATAGCTTAAAGTCATCAATTCTCTCTTAGATCTAGGCCTTTGGATCAAGAAGAAAGCCTTAGGGATACCCTTACCTCTTTAGCAGGGGATTCCTTTGGGAAAATAGAGAAGTCAATGTCAACACCTTTTTCTAGCGTTATACCTCTTTTTCCTCTTAAAAAAGTTGAGCTTGATGCTATTAGATTAGAGAATAAGCTCTAAGACTTTGAACTTATTAATGATTGTGTCCCGTTTACTATTCACTCATTAGGGCTTTCAATATTGCTCCTCAAGCGGTGGATCAATGGAGGACCTATGCTTTACAAGCTAAACATCTTCTTGCGTTTTGAACTTTTTCATTGATCATAATAAATATTTCACAACACCTTAATTTCCTGCACAAAAGGACTTTCTCTTACTGAGAAAGACAAAGACCCTAAACGTTTCCTTAGATATTTTTGGAACACTTACTAACCTTTTCTTAAATGCCAATGTAAGAAACAACATCCTCAATCCTCTTGCAATTCCTCTAGATATCATTTGGTTTGACCACGTGCTTTGGTTCGTCTTTTAAAATCTTCTAAAAATTTTCAATTTTTCCTGTGGCCTAGTCCAATTATATGTCTTTATTGCTTGGTGGCTTCCATACCTATTGAGATACGCCATGCTATTATTGTATACTATGATTTTCATGAACATATGATAGAGACTACAAAAATTCTGGTTTGATTTATTCTTGGATCACCCCTTAATCTTAAGCTACACAACTTGCCTATTGCCAACAATACCATCACAACCAATTTAAAACCTTCTAAAGGCAAATAACAAGGGAAAAAGATCACTAACACACCAAATACATGGTCTTCGGCTTTGAGCAAGAGCCCTAGGTAATTTTGTGGATAGAAAGAATTTGGCAAGACTTCAAAGATGCTAGACTTCCACAAAGACACTGATGAGGTACGCCATTTGGTTTCTTATATGCCCATCATTGTATTTTTTTACTTCTTTAATCATGAAAATGCTTAGAGCTCTTAACATTGTCTTTCATGATGTGGTGGAAAGATTTCATGCCGAAGTGATTAACTTAAGTTGGGTCAAACCTAATGCATATTGAAGATTGGACATCAATATTTTTTGGTTAACTTGCTTGAATCCATCATGGATATACAAATCTTTGATATTGAAGTGTTTAACTTCAGTCGGGTCAAAACTAATGCATATTGGATGATTGAGCATCAATATGATTTTTCGCTAACCTGCTTGAATCCATCATGGATATATAGACCTTTGACATTAAAGCTTGCTATGAAGCTATCCCTCACATAGGTCCTTATACCTTAATAAGATCCATTGAAAACATCATAAGGGCTATCAAACAAACAATTTTTTTAGGATTCAAACCACCACGTAATAAGATGACTTCGGTTAAGAAACAAAAAGAGGTAAAATTCTCCTTCGAATATTTTTTATGTTTGAACAAATTCATTCTTGATAATTGCTTTATAAAGTTGGGAGACAAGATCTTTCAACAAATAATTGGCATCCCTATGGGATATACTTGTTCAGGATGGTTTGAGTTTGAGTTTGTACGTAAACTATCTTGGTTAGGAAAATTAGATATGATTGGTACATTCTTACATACATATAGATGCATTCTTACATACATATAGATGCAGGGATGGTCTACTTTTTATTGACAATAAGTTTGCTGATAGATGTTTGTTGCATTGCAACCCCTTGTATGCAGATAAGCCCTTTTCTATATATCCTTTATACATATTTAAAATTCGAAAAAATATCCCTACAATATTCTATGGTGTTTTAAACCATGCATATAATATTGGATAGGCCATTCATTAGGGAATACCATTCATCCTTTGCCTTGCCTGGAATAAGGAAAAAAGTGCCTTGTGATAACATAACCTTTATTCAAGCCCAAAGTAATAGACCTTTGAACATGGCTACTAAAGTATGCTTATCACAATTACTACCTATCATATGCAATGCCTCTCACACATCGTATACACTTATGGACGTGCAAAAAACTTATCACTTTGTTTCAAAGAAATGGGTTTGCCAAGAAGACACTCTAATAGATTTGTCTTGAAGTTCCTACTTGAAAACAAATTTCCGTGGATTCATTTAATGATTCGTTGTTTATGTAGGCTTTGGAGATGAATCCCTCCATTATTTTTTGACATAATTGCCTTTTTTGCGAGGGAATTTGTGACAAATTACATGCTAAGCACTCAAAAACGGATCTCAGTTGTCAAAAGGAGTAAAGATTAAAAAATCTTGAACAATCCGACCAAAATAGATAAAAGGGTATTTTGGGAATTTCCACAAAATAGAGGGGTATTTTAGTATTTTTACCTTCTTTTTCTAATCAAGGAATTGAATTTACACTATTTTCAAGAATAATGGAAAATGTTTATCTTTTCTTTATGTGCTCAACTTACATTTTTGAGTTCTGAAGAGGCACTTTCAAATTCCTAAGAGGGGACATATGAACAATTTTCCCAAACATTAGATTCAATCTATATCTATATTTATAAGATATATAAAGCAAGAGGGATTTGCGACCCCACCCTCGGCCATGTGTCCATCTCTCCTTGCTCCGGTGAGTGAGATTCACAACCTAGTGCCTCATGAGAGAGAGAGAGAGAGAGAGAGAGAGAGAGAGAGAGAGAGAGAGAGAGAGAGAGGTCCTCATGTAAGCCACTCACATGCTGCTGGAGGTTAACAGCAGCTCCTTGCGATCTTCTTCTTCTTCTTCTTCTTCTTCTCACTATTCTATAGCTGCAGTAGACCACCCACCATGCACGCGCATGCAGAGAGGCCCTCCTCCACATCGTCTCCTACACAACCTACTGCTCTCCCTTTTCTTGTATGTTGTTGCTAGCTTTGTCGCTGGACTCACAGTGTGTTGTCCTTTTGAAAAGCACAACTTCTCGATAAGCTTCCTATCTAGTACGTCATCTCCTAGATTGCACACCTGAATACTATTGTGGTGAAGGTGATGTACATGGGCATTCTTCAACGCTTTTTGATATTAATGGATCAGATTTATTGGGTGCAGACTCCATGGCAAGGGGAATAAATGCATTGTCTATCAACCAACATGTAGCAGACAAGGAGGATCACCTCGATGCATGATGACCAACAAGAGTCACGATCTATTTATTGTAGTGTAGGAGCCCAAAATTATAAGGGGAGGTGCCAAGTTGCCCCCCTCAACGACCTGAGCAATCACGTACAGTTGCACCTTGAAGGCATTTGGCATTACACAAGATACGGATATGGGCAAAACAATTTGCGATGATATGGTTAGTCAGAGGTTATTGAAAGAAAACGGTGTGCTTTGCATTGCCTTGGTTGACATGTTAGTCAGGGGGTTGATGAAAGAAAACATTGTGCTTGGCTCTACCTTGCTAGATATGTATGCCAGATGTGGTGCACTCCATTAAGCACACAAAATGCTTGAAGAGCTTCCTGTCCGAGATGTAGGAGAGAGAGAGAGAGAGAGAGAGAGAGAGAGAGAGAGAGAGAGAGAGAGAGAGAGAGAGGAAGCTCTGGGCTGTTTTCTGTTGCGATGGGGACTCGCAAGAGTGCATTGATCGCAAGATATGTCCAACATTAGGGTCAGGAAGCTTTGGGCTATTTTGAGCAGATGCAGAGTGAGGGCAATGATGTATACTAGCACCATCCAATATGGGCAAAATGACATATTGGTAGTCATACATAATTGAAGAAAAATGCCGTGCTTGGCACTACCTCGATCGACATGTATGCCAAATGTGGTGCACTTCATAAAGCACAAAAAGTGATTGAGGAGCTTGCTATGCGAGATTTCGTCTCTTGGAATACACTGATTGTGGGATATGGAAGACAACAAATGAGCTCTCTCTCTCTCTCTCTCTCTCTCTCTCTCTCTCAATGTAGGGCTTAAGTAGGTAGTGTTGGCATGCGTGAGCACCACCGAGGAGCGAACGAGATCTGCCGTAGGCGGGTCGCACGAGCTAGTAATTTTTAGGAAAAATGACCAAAATACCCCTCTACTTTGTGAAATTCGCAAAATACCCTTGTATCTATTTTAGTAGGATTGTTCATGATTTTCTAATCTTTATTGTTTTTTGACAATGTATATCCGTTTTTTAGTGCTTAGCATATAATTTCTCACAAATTACCTCCCAAAAAAAGACAATTATGTCTAAAAATAATGAAGCAATTCATCTCCAAAGCCTACATAATTAGCTCAAATTCTAGTTTTAGTATCTTGTATTCATAGACAACCGGTCTTCTTATGAAAAGCTACACTTTTTTTAAATTTTTGGATAAATTTACTCTCACAACCAGGGGTATTTTGGAAAATTTGGAAAATTTGAAGGGCATTTTGGGAATATATGAGGGGTATATTGAGAATTTTTGAAATTTGAAGGGTATTGTGAGAATTTTCATAAATTAGAGGGATATTTTGATAATTTTCCCTAAATTTTAACGTTGGGTGCACTTGTTCCTCCTATGGTTTTGCATATTATTTCAATGCATATACTCAAGTTGCTCATGGTAGCAATTAGCATCGATTCTTTACATCATGTTTTCACAGCTAGACGAAAAAAAACTGCTAGCTAATTTTGTGTTATGTGGGGGATCAAAAACGATTTTTTACGAACACACTTTGAAGTTTGGGGCAACCTATCGGTAGGTTATACTATTATCAACACGTGTACATATAAGGAGAAGCACGTCGTGAGACGACCGGCACCACCACTTCGCACACACATATTCTCTCTCTCTCTCTCTCTCTCTCTCTCTCTCTCTCTCACTCATACGCGTTGCCATTTTGCCCCCTCCCGCACATCATACCTCCCCTTACCTCAAAACTATATTAGATACTCTTGCACAAATTCCTCCCTTGCAGACTCATCATACACCCTATTACGCTCTCTCTCTCTCTCTCTCACACACACACACACACACACACACACACATTGCAAAGCAGCCCCACCTTAAACATGTGTGTCACACACACTCTCTCTCTCTCTCTCTCTCTCTCACACACACACACACACACACACACACACACAGCATTCCTTTCTTCCCTCCAAATCTTGGCTTCCTCCTCTGCATTTATGCGTGCATATATTGAGAATCCATAACCCCTCCTCTCCGGTGTAATCACCCAAGATCGTCTTGCAAGCAATATCTTGTCACGTTTTGAACAAGAAAAGCTTCTACATGAATCACCCCATGCGACGTTGCCTCAAAGAAAGCCAAAGCTCTGCAAGAAAATGAGCTTCTCTCATGCCAGAAATTAATGTGGGCGCCCATCAATTTGTCTCTAACCCAACACTGATGCACTTGAATCAACAGCTTTTTTGTACAAGATTATGGGGGCAGACGGCAGCGGCAGCGGCAGCGGTGGCGGCTCTGATTCGAGCCCCACCCAATTGGATGCAAGCTATGTTGTAAAATGGGTTGTGAATGACCAGCATCTCCACCATCACCAGAGTAGCCAGCAGCAGATTACGCGCCGCGCTGCAAACACGTCGAAGCGAGCCACTAACCCCAATTTAGAAAAGCAGCTTACCCTTGACTCCCATATCATCACCTCCTGGTGTGACATTAACAACAACCATACTAATTCTACCAATGCAGCTGATGTCTATATTAACCAGAATATTACTGACAAATCCTTCCATGATTCTCACTGTATGGAGCACTCTTGCCTCATCCAGGATGCTAATGTCATGAAGGGTGATTTGAATAGCCTGCACAAGCCGGCGCTGCTGCAGATTAGCGTCCGAGCTTCGTCGACGACGCCGTGCGTGCAATCAAGTAGCAGCAAGGGATTTGTGAGAATCAAGCTGTTGAGGAATTTGGCTTACTGTTTTTTGGCTCTTTTAAGCGTGTTGGGTCTGTCGCTGACGCTTCTCCATCTAGGCGGGAACGACATTGCGGATGTCGACGGGCGACTGCCTGGGGCGATGGTTAGTATTATTCGTTTCTGCACTCATTGGATGAGCCTATCACAAGAAGATTTTAGAAATTTTCTCATGTAGGAAAACGGAGTCTTTTTCAGTGTTTTTCATCATACAATGCATAACATCATGAGCTTCTGTGAGGGAGGCACCGATGGTTCCTTGCCCCCAATCGTACGTAGCTAGGTATGCGGTGGCTTCCTCATTGAAGGTCATGATGTTGAGATAAGTCACAATGTGGGAATTATTGGGAGAATTTGTCCAAAACTTATTGTGTACTAGTACTCGGCAGAGTCTTCTTCTCTCTCTCTCTCTCAGCGGCCATGCTGCAGGGCACACACCACTGGAGCTCGCCGGTTGAAAGACGTGTGCGGGGGAGGGGCCGGAATCCCTCCCCCTTTTATAATAGTATAGATAGAAGTATAGAAGATATAGATATATACATGCAAGTTTTCTCTGGTTTTTGCATTCATTATCCTATGTTGTTCATTGCAGTTAAAGAATTTCAATTGCAAGGTTATCAGTGTCTTGGAAAGCCCAAGAAATGGAATTTAACATTTATCATTCTGAATTTATTTGTTGTTTTCTTGCAATTCAGTATTGGCAATGCAAAGTACAAATTCATAACCTCAGAAATTAGGGGATGTTTAATTAGTTAATTGCATGTGTATTAAGGTATATACAGTATGGCATTAATGGGAATTTGTGTGAATTGATGAGAAAGGGCGCCAATTCTGTGGAGTTTGACTATTTTTAGAAGTCGTAGTAAGTGGACTTGATGAGGTTGCTTCTAGAAGGCTACTCAAATATATAGCTGCAATGTTTTCCCATGAAATCTTCAAAGGACTTTAAAAATTTGGAAAAATTATTTAACCATATATTCGGATTTTGATTTTCTGAAATTCGTTTCGTGTGCAGAAATGAGCATTTTTTTTGCTTTTAATAATGAGCTGTTTCTCTATTTTAGAGTTTTATTTGGACAAATTTTTTGGGTAATTAATTGTTCAAAAGTGCTGAATGGATTTATTCTGTCAGTTTTTTATTAAATTGCGCATTATAGAGCATTATTTGGCTTTCTATATAGACTTTTTTTTTGATATGGAATTTTTTTTGTGTGTGTGTTTCAAGCAATGATCACATTATATTATAGCCATTTTTTTATTGGATGCTTTTTAATGGGGAGGAGGGTTTTGGTTGCATCGGTTTCTTTTCTGTGTGTGTTGCCGCTTTCCAGCAATTTTTTTTAAAGAGCACAGAAGAGGCCGAGAAAAAGAATTCATTGGCCAAAAAAATAATCATTTTCTACCAAGAAAGGAAATCGAATATCTAACCAAGGGTTGGGTCACATGTGCAGATGTTGTTTCGGCAAGATTTCTTATTTCAGAGCAGCCAGCACACTAGTACGATGGCTGTGCGGAGCGAGCTGGAGGCTGAGCCTCATCACCAGAGCCAGAAATCATCACACAAGCCGGCGGACGGAGGCCCACTCACGTCCGGCCATGGCGCGCTTTCACACCTCAACTCCACCCTCGACCGGCAACCCCCGGTAAGCCAGTCACCTATTGCTTTCCCCCCCATGATTCTCGTCACCTCTCATTCTTCGCTTTTCGTACCCTCTCTGTGCTCATTGCTCTTCCTGTGGCACTCGGCAGGCTTTGCGCTCCCTTCGTCCCCAGGATCTCTGGGTGACACCTGTCAGTGACGTCCCTTACGCGCCTTGCTTGCACAACTCGAGCAAATCGTCCAAAAGTAAGTCACAAGGACCAAAAATATGTCCGTTTAGATGTGAACAAAAAAGTCCTTTTCAATCCTTTTGGCTTGGTCGATTAATGCTCATCCTTTGGTCCCACTCAAGATATAGCTAGTTTTTCTCCTTAATTCTATGGGTCTAAGCTATGGTGGTTGGGTATTTTTGTCTTTAATTCTATGGTTCTAAGCTATGGTTGTGCTCTAAGCTATGGTTAGAATTATATATATATTTTTAAAGTCTATGGTTGCAAGCAATGGTTGTAGTTATATTTCTCTTTAATTCTATGGTTGGAAACAATGGTGGTAGTTATTTTTCTCTCTAATTCTATGGTTGTAGTTAATTTTCTCTTGAATTCTAAAAGTTATAAGCTATGGATTTGTTGGGGCAATGGACATTCCATGGATTTACTTGTTTATAAGGCATTCATTCTCCAACAACCAAAGGGGGTACAACTTTAGAAATAAAGAAGAAAAAATTTAAACACAAAGTGTGCTTGTGGGCATTTAAAGGTTGGGTGTGAGTTTTCTTAGTCTTTCCAAAAGGTTGTACTTGCTACCTACACAATTTTTTCAATGTGTCATTTTCTTTCTTTCATATTGCTACAATGCTATCTTATGTGTCTTTCCCTTGCATCATGTGGTTTGTCCGTACTGAATGTGCCTTCCCACTTGACCAATAATAAGTCCTACCACTTGTTGGTGTGGAGCAAGAACCCTTAGAGCGAAGTTGAATATACACTAGTGGACACTTTCCCACTTTACCTTAGCATTGTCTTTCTTTATGTCAAACACACACTCACATGTGTGTGTGTGTGAGTGAGAGTGAGAGAGAGAGAGAGAGAGAGAGAGAGAGAAGAAGAAGAAGAAGAGAGTTTTAACGTCATAGGAAACTATCCCAAGAGACCTTAAAGATCTCGCCGACGAGGAGTTGAACTCAAGACCTATTATTCAAGATCTAGCCGCACGAGGAGTTGAACTCAAGACCTATTATTCAAGAGGAAAATGGCATAACCAATCTACCCCGAGAGAGAGAGAGAGAGAGAGATGTTTAGAGGTGGGGTTGCGTTGCAATGTGTGTGTGTGTGTGTGTATGCATATGTTATGCAATGTGAGTGCAATATGGTGTATGATGAGTTTGCAAGGGAGAAATTTGTGCAAGAGTATCTATAGTTTTGAGGCAAGGGGAGTGTACCCGCTAATAAGGGGCAAAATGCCCCTCAAAAAGCAACCATGTCTCTTTTTTTTTTTTTTTTTTTTTTTGGGGTTTGGTGGGGGGGGGGGGGGGGGGGGGGGGAGAGAGAAGAAGTATATAGGTTGACAAAAATCTTGTAGGTTAGGCGATGACTACACGAGGCTAGTTATTAGTTATTTGCTAAACGCATGCTTGTCTTTTTTTCTTTACATAGGACAACACGCAAAACACCAAAAGGCTTCGTTTTCTAAGTAGTTTTGCAACTATGCTAGCAAAGGACTTAGTTGCAAGGAGAGAGAGGCTTAATTATTTGACAGATAACGAAGCCTTCAGTCCTCTGTGGAGAATTTACAAGGAATTTTACTTCCTTGTTCTGAATGATTAATTATGGCATGGTTTTCTTAGATATCAATTTAGATGGAAATTAATCAAACAACTATTGCAAATGGGCTAATTTAATCCATAAGGACATTACGTCGAATGGTTTCTTCGCTACAATGGTCCTCATAGTTACAGGGAATGGCCATTTTCAGGTCACTGTTCCCCGTTCCCATGCCAACTTCCCGTTTTGAATCCCCGTTCCATGTTTCAGACGTGAGTATCCGTAACAGGGAATGGCACTTCACGCCTGTTGTTGTTTCGCGTTCCATATTCCCGTTTTGGGTAACTATGAAAATGGTACCTAGGTTAGAAACTTATGTACAGAGATACCAAGAGTCGAAAGAAAATGTAGCTAGTAAGATTTGATTTCATATGTTTGAAGCCATCTTTGTCCGAGCAATTTATGCTACAATGGCCAAAACTACCAGTCAGAGCTTGTTTTGGATAAAGTAGTATAGGGCCACTTGGCAAAGTCAATGTTTTGATGGAGTGTTTAAAAGAGGCATTAACTAGGGGGCCACACACTCGCACTCATTACCTTATTTAGTAGGCTACACACGCTCTCCCATCATTGTATGTAGGCCATTCTAGTCATTATGTTGTTTGTGAGCTATGGGCAAGTAAGAGCAAAAGTATGGGTGTGGCCAAAGACTACTATTCCCCTAACAATAATGTCACGCTTTACATCTTTTTCAAAAGAAGGGTTTCACATAAGTCTTTCTTTGTAGCAACTTTAGAGGCATGTTATAGCCTATTTCTTGTTTAGCTTGTGATTCACAATTCTTGTGTTTTCACCTTTCTCTTTTTGGATTTGAGATGTGACACAAGAATGCCTATTTGAACCACCTAATCCACATATGTGTGTGTGAGAGAGAGAGAGAGAGAGAGAGAGAGAGAGAGAGAGAGAATAAGAAGAGAAAATTGGAATAACCTTTTTATCATCCAAGTGTGGTAGATTGGTTATCCCAATTCCCTCTGAAGTATCAAGTCTTGAGTTCAAGACTCATCGGATAGATTTTTGATGTCTCTTAGGATATATATATATATATATATATATATATATATATATATATATATATATATATATATATATATATATATATATATATATAGATATATATAGATAGATAGATAGATAGATAGATAGATAGATAGATAGATAGATAGAGAGAGAGAGAGAGAGAGAGAGAGAGAGAGAGAGAGAGAGAAAATATATAGATATACTCTCTCTCTCTCTCTCTCACTCACACACACACACATACATACATCCATACATATATCTATGTATATATATATATATATATATATATATGAGAGAGAGAGAGAGAGAGAGAGAGAGAGAGAGAGTTTTTCTGATTATTACTTAGAACGTACAGACTTATTTTGTGTATGCGTGTGTGTGCAGAATTGCCAGAGCATACTAATGGATACCTTGTTGTCAAGGCTAATGGTGGTCTTAATCAAATGCGGAATGGGGTAGGTCATCCCATTCTAAAATGGCTCTTTTCTTGCTCTCCACTTCATTCAGATTTCTTCACCTTTATTGTTGCCTTTTCAATACAGATTTGTGATATGGTGGCAATTGCAAAGATTATGAATGCGACACTCGTGGTTCCGCGATTGGATCATGCCTCGTTTTGGGCAGACCCAAGGTAAACAAGCTCTCACTAAAAGTGTCCCAAAGATGAACAAAATATACATGGAAGAAAGCAATTAAAGCACACACAAGAAGATTTAGAAGTTTCTCTACATTCTCATGTAGAGAAACGGAGTCTTTCTCATTGTTTTTCATACAATGCATAACATCATGAGCTTCTGCTCGAGAGGCACTGCATACCTAGCTAGGTATGCGGCGCCTCCCTCACAGAAGCTCATGATGTTGAGGTAAGTCACAATGTGGGAAATATTGTGAGAATTTGTCAAAAACTTCTTGTGACATTACAACGAGAAAATTACATTAAAAAAAGTAAATGCAGGCTAACATACAATCTAAATTTCTTAAACTCGTTCCGATTAGTCGGAACAAGTCACCTACCAGTCAACTTGCATGTTGGAACTCAATTTTTTTTTGGTATTCATGGATTGATTTTTGACAACAAAAGAGCATCAGTAGGATATGTGGTTTCTTTTAGTGAATTTCAGGACATTTTTGATGTGAAGCATTTCTTAAGCACATTGGAGCATGATGTGCCGGTCGTGGAGAAGCTGCCATTGCAGCTTGCTAGGCAGGAGGCCTTCTGGAAAGCGCCCGTCTCCTGGTCGAAGGTCAGTTTATCTGACATATTTCATTTGTTGCATATGACATTTTAACTCCTGCATTTTGATTATCATTGAGGGATTCCCATATTTGGCCTGCACAATGAGCATTGCTAGAAAATGCCATAAAGCCATGTGATTTTAAGCCCTCATCATCCTCATCAAGTCCAGCTAGAGTGTAACTTTGGATTGTTGGGTTATGCAGAGCTCATACTACAAAAATGAGATTCTGCCTATTTTGAAAGATCGTGGGGCTGTCTACTTCTCACATACCGACTCGCGCTTGATCAACAATGGTCTCCCACCGTCGGTGCAAAGTCTTCGCTGCCGAGCTTGCTACTCAGCCTTGAAGTTTACAGATCCAATTGAAGAGCTGGGTGCCAAGCTTGTTGCAAGAATGCGATCGCAAAGCGAGGAGCATTACATTGCATTGCATTTGAGGTGTAATACCTATCCTTTTTCTTCAGTCTGCATGTGACACATCCACGGATGTACCATTTTATTGAGTTACTCAATACAGTCTTTTTGGTTCATGTATTGCAGATATGAGAAGGACATGTTGGCCTTCACAGGATGCTCTCATGGGTTGAGTTTAGAAGAGGCAGAGGACCTTGAAAGAATGAGATATGGGGTACAGAGGTGGAAAGAGAAGGAGATTGATGGCGAGGCGAGACGCCTGGATGGGGGTTGCCCGCTTACGCCGCACGAAGCTGCACTGCTTCTCAAGGTAGGATTATCATGTGCTTATTCTACATCACCACTCACAAGCACTCTTTGCACAACCATTAGCATGAATAACTGTGCTTTTTGTACGTCACGGCTCATTAAGATCTTTTGATGCATCTCCAAATCTTGTTCTGCCCACTGCTGAGCAGCCTCGTTGGGATGCGAAAGATGTGCGTGCACATGCATTGAATGCATGCATGAGCCTTTTGTCAGTACAGTGATGTTGAGTAATGAACTTTACTTGTGATTACATCCTTGTGCAGTTGACTCAATTTTTTGATTGTGCAGGGCCTTGGATTTCCATCTACCACCCCCATCTACATCGTGGCAGGACCCATTTTTGGCAATGGCAGCTTATCTGCCTTGCAAGAGCATTTTCCCAACGTTTTCACGCACTCTACGCTTGCTACTCCTCTTGAGCTGCAGCCCTTCCACCGTTTTCAAAATCGTCTTGCTGCCCTTGACTACATGGTTGCGTTGCAGAGCGATGCTTTCGTTCACACATTTGATGGAAACATGGCAAAAGCGGTCCAAGGGCATCGCCGTTTTGAAGGTCACAGAAAGACCATCAGTCCAGACAGGTATTGGAGAGCTCTCTCTCATACTTACACACACACACACACACACACACACACACACACACACACACACACATACACACAGATATAGACGTACATATGTGTATGTATACATACATATACATATAAATGTGTTTACATATGTATATACACACACAGACACACACATATGTATATGTATGCATACATACACACACATATATTTTTTAACCTCACCTCAGCTTCTGGGCTTGTTTTGGACTGATAAAAGAAGCATTTTGCAGGAAGAATTTGGTAAGACTTGTGGATGCTCTAGATAGCAACAGGGTAACCTGGAGGGTATTTGAGAAGCAAGTGAGGCGGCTGCATAAGAACCGGATGGGCAGCCCGGAGCTGCGAGTGAAGGGTGACTCACCCAAGTCCGAAGAGAGCTTCTATGCCAACCCTTTACCTGGCTGCATTTGCCCACTAGCACCCCACACATCAGTGTGAATTCTTTTTACCATATTCTTCTACAACCATATTTGATTCTTTGATTCTTAACACAATCAAGAACAAGAAGAGTAGCATATGCCATTCTCTCTGAAGATGAATGCGCTTGCGACCGACGTTTTTCAAGGAACGAGGCATCAACATTTAGAAGAGTAAGCCATATTTTTCCTCTGTATAATTGGAAGTCCTTTCTAAATCCTCTTCTGCAAAGACTATTCCTTCTAGCCAAGGTTTGCACTTGTAATTGTTAAAGAGCCCTAGACTTGTACAAATTCTCTCAAGGGATGGCCGGACTTAAGGTCTCAACAGAGTAAAAGTGAATGCCATTCTTTGAAGCACCTCTCTGGTCATCTACTTGAACCTTATCATTCATTTGTAATGTAATAAAGCTCTTGTTGCAGCCACATTTTGATGTGGTTTTGCTCTAGGGAAACTTATGAGTGTTAAGTTTCTCAAGGAAAAGTTGGGATTTATACCCATCTCTAAATAAAGTAAGGTGCATGTTATAAAGAAAGCTTTGCAAATGAAGTTTACAGAGACTGCATGTGTTTGCCTATGTCCACATCTTATACTATGCCACTTGTCATTTCCCTGAGGTGTTGGCTGTTTTCGAACTTGTAATGAACATACGAGTGCGTGACTCGTCCTCCCGATTGAGGGCGGGGGGGGGGGGGGGGACACGTGGCGGATGGTGAGCTCCTAGTCAAAAAATGACAGCTCACCATTGTTGAATATATATATTTAAATTATATTTGCATATAGAGAGATGAACTTTCATGTTTCCCTTGTCTACTTGGGCCCCTTGTCCCTTGTTCTCAACTTGACGCCGAGTGGCTCACGGGCTTGGCTCAATGCAAGTGAACTTGAAGCCCATGCACTATGCTTTCAAGATGGCAAAACATAGGTGATAGAGAAACTCTCACTTTGCATTCCCTCAAAAAGCCTAGTACTTCTTGGCCCTGCCCATGTTGGGCATGCCTTGTAAATGATACATTCAAGTAGACCAAATTAAGTGAGGAAGCCCATCAAAACAAATTTGTGCTTTCAAAAGGAGGTCTCCTTTGGCATACATGTCAACCAAATCATTGCAAACATGAGGTGGTCTTCCAAAAGAAATTGAAGAACAATCTCACATTGGTATATTTAGTTTGCCAACTTTTTGCAAACTAAAATCATTGCAAAGATGAGGTGGTCTTCCAAGAGAAACTGAATAACAATCTCACATTGATATTTTTAGTTTGCCAACTTTTTGGCTCTGTAGACAAAAAACAGAGCAGTGAAAGATTGATATGAGGTGGACAAGAGGTGCCTTAGCATATATGTAAAAGGTTGTTGAAGAATTTTTAATTGAGCTTTTCCAAGTTGCATACATATGTGCAACCACTCTCATAGAGTCACCCTTATGGACGAAGATATGATTAGCTTGAGGAGGTTAGGATATAGATTCAACAAAACTCTTGAGACAATACCTCTTCAGGATGTGAAAACCTTCAACATCCTCAACATACCCCCATCAAGAAAGGCAAAAGAGTCTAAAGTGGTGATTGATGAAATCATAGAGGATGAGGATATTGTGGAAGAAGGGGAGGAGATGAAAGTTGACAGGGAGGAGCAAACAAAAGAGCTTAGGGATATTGGAGCTCATCTCCCTTCGATGCTGAGAAGTGTCAATCTTAATGGCTTCAGGGTGGCTACCTTCTTAGAAGACGAACTTCTTCAAAGGAAAGATTATATTTCCCTAGATGTTGACCCTGTTGACATTCTTAAAGACTGGCAAAAAGAGATTAATGACTCAATTGTCCTGGCATCCGTGAGGTTATCCTTCCCCATCAAACTATTCTTCGTGTGTTTGTAGAGATAGTCAATAATTGTTCTTTGTATTTTTTGTAGACTATTGATGCATGATTATAAGTTACAGGTCTAGCATAAACTGGAGATGGTCAACCATCTCTCACCTTTTGAGAACTTATTATGACATAAGGAATTGGCTAGCTGTTATTGATTTTGAAACTTGTGCGCTCTTTCTTTGCCCCTACCATGAGAGGTATGTTCTTTTACAACCTTAGTTCACTGTGAGGGTTTCATCTTTGAGGCGATTGACAATGTCCACAGGTCTTTTCATAGCTCACACTGAAGTCTTATTGCAATTCATATAATTGATAAGACATGTTTCATATTGAACTCTCTTGAGGGACTCTTAAGGCCCACATGGAATGGATATGATGTAAGTATAATTGTCCAATACTTTAGGTAATGCTCCCATTTCTTATTATTTTATCTTTGGTTAAGCCAATGCTTTATCTCTTTGTAAATAGGGCTGCCTCAAGGTTGAAAGTGATAATTGAACAATCTCCTCTCATCACAATGCTCATGGATGATATGTAGATCTTAAATGTGAAGGTATGGTGTTGGTAGTTTGTAAGTAAATACATTTTGAAACATTGTATTTTATGCTTTCCCTTGTGTTTGTGTAGCCCCCCTTGCAAGAGGAGTCTTTCTCATTACGGATGGAGAGTGATAACAAATGTAAAGCTACTGGTTGACTACACTTATTGCAACCCAAAAAAGAATATTAGGGTAAGCATGTGACCATATTTATATAGATATTACTTGAAGTGTTCTTGTTGAGAGCTAACACACTTATCCTTCTTGGTCAGATCAATAGGAAATGCTACACCCATAACCATTTTTGGTGGAAAAGGACAAAGTTGATTAGGTATATGGTCAATGTCTAGATGCCACTACCCACAACAGATAAAAGCCCCCAAAGGGCCAAAGAGACTAGGCACCACACATGGCAAAGGAGACACACAAAAGAGCAGAGGTAGAGGAAGAGAAGCCCAAAGCAAGGAGATTCCAAAGGAAGAGAAGAAGGCATAGGAGTGTGTTGCCCCCAAAAAGAGTCCCAGAAAAACACAAACACATGCCAAATAGGAGCAAAAGAAGGAGACAAAGAAGAATCAAAGAAGGACATCAGAAGAACAAGGAGAAAGATAATCAAAAGAAAACACCAAAAGAGCTAGAGCCCAAGAAGAAAGAAGCAGAAGAAGACAACAAAAGAGACAGAGCCCAAGGAGGACAAAAAGAAAGAAGAAGAGCAAAAAACACAAAGAAAGAGCCCAAAAAGAAAAGAGGAGGCCACCACAAGAGTCCTAGGTCTTCTAGAACTTCCAAAAACATTTTGAGAACCAACATTTTGTAAACAATACATATTCTCTCCTTGAGAATATTATATATTTTTTTGGAAAGATCAAACCTTACATCCCCTTGTAAATTCTATAACTTTCATTGGTTCCATCTCTCGTGTAGCTCCCAATATAGCCTTTCAAATTTTATTATAATTGTGGCAGCCCTTGGATCTCTCTTTGCATGTTTTTCCGTAAGGGACTTTTGTGCAATGATTGTTGTTTTTTGGCTCTCCGTATTTGCCATAGTGAGCCACCTCACCCAAGAAAAATCACTTTAACACCGTGGCTACCCCCACCTTTTCATTGTGCATAGGCGTGTGTGAGTTAGGGGACCTTACCTATATCTCCTTACAACAAACCCCCTACTAGCTATTCATCGGGCTAGTTGAGTCAATATATATATATATAATGGTCCATTTATGTGTAAATATTTCATTGTATATAGGGCCTCAATATAGGGTTTTTTTATTAGAATTATTTTGGTATTCATTTAAATATTTCTACCTAAGTACGCGTGCATTATTTGCGTAAGTATGTTATACTCACCATTACCACAAATTTTTTTATCGAGAAAAAATCACAAAAATATCTCACTCAGTCATTCTCTTTTACTAAATTACCATTTTTTACATGCATTTTTTTTTTAAACTTCTTGTAAATAGTCTTGCATCAATAAAAACAAATGAGGACCCCTCATTGATTTTTTATATTTTTATTTTTTTTTAATTTTATATTTGTATACAACTGACACTATTCTAAATTTCGTGAATCGTCTATGTACTAACCTGTTCTTTTTTTCATCATATCCATATATTATATTTGTCAATAATCCATATCCATTCATGTTTTTAAACCCCTAGGAATCTATTAGGTCATGCTCTCATGCAAGGAGGGGCTCACTCTTGGAGCATTATGCAAATTCAACAAGGGGGGGCCATTGAAGACTTTTGTAGGAAAGAAAAACAGGCATTTTGGCGAAATTTTTGGCGTCCACCTCCACTTGAAATTTGAAAACGTCATCAAAAGCCAAAAATGTATCCCACAAGCTGAATAATCTTCTTAACTTTGTTCATAAGTTTTGGAGCTACCATTGGTGAGATATAATTTTTTTAGTGGACCCTACTCTACCTACTTTTTCTCACAAGTCACCTTAATCTTCTCTCACCTCCTTTCACACACACACACACACACACACACACACACATTTTTCTCTATCCCTCCCTCAAACCTTCACCTTCCATGGTTCTCTCACCTTTTTCACCATTATCATCCCCTTTCATTACCATAGCTCTCATAGGGGCTTCTACATGTATATACATCCTCTCTATGTGTCTCTCTCTCACCTCTAAATTACAATTCCTTGTTATCTCTTCTTTATATAGATAAAATTCAGCATGTAAACCATGCTTAATCTCCACTAATTGAAAATTCTCATCAACCAACATTTGAAATTTCTTTGTGGTGATCAACCTTGTGTTGAGGTAAAGGCGGTGTGCCTCTTATCTCGATCATACACATGAGAGACGTTTGACCGTCCATTACTTGTACACACCTTATTCTTTACTAGATAGAAGAATAAGGGGCTCTCTTACACACATAGTGTTGAGTTGCTCCACCCACATAATGTGCTCTCTCTCTCTCTCTCTCTCTCTCCCCACATACGCACCGCATTCGCGCACTTACAATTGGTATCAGAGTTACGGCTTGGCAATGATGGGGAGCATGACGGCTTTGAGAGCTTCGAGGCAATAGCTCGCTTGCTTTCGATGGTGGAGAGATCAAGAAAGCTTGAAAGCTTTGTGAGAATGGAATGTGATCTTGTGAGCTTAGCTGAGAGTAATGTATGCTCTTGTGAAAGCTCAGAAGACATTGTGGAAGATTGCATGTAAGTGAAGGTGCTGCCCGAAAAACTCTGTGCGTAGCAACACTGTTTTTAGATCTTTTTTTGCTTGTAGAATGCAAATTTGAGTATTCTGTTCTCCGCATCAATCCGCTTCGACATGGTCTACAACTTTGCAGAAGAAAGTTTCTGCAAATTCCTCACCATTTTGCTAATATTCAGCTCAGACTGTCTCTATACAAAAACTAGAGGTTTTTAGTTTTCGCATAGTATAGGCGTTTGATGCACTTTTGAAAGTACGGGAGGTGCCCCAAGTTGGGTGCATACATTTTGAGCTGAGGATGCAATTGTAGTTTATGAAAAGCTTGCGGTTTGAGAGTTTTTGGTAGATTTGGGCAAAGAGTCACGGAGGCGTTTACACACCATCGAAGCGGTCTCTTAAGAGGCTTGGTTTTTTGGAGTACACAAGTGGAGCTTCTTTCACAGTTTTCACATGATACTTTGGCATTGATCTCAAAGGCAAAGACATGTGGTTTGTTGGCATTGTGGCAGACCAGAACACATGAGGAGACGTTGTTTTAGGCATTGGAGACATTGGAGGATTCCATTGGTTGTTGCTGAGAGTACGCCTGTGGTAGACATTCCTACTTCCACAGGTTCACCTAGACATGCATGGACTTTGTCTCACGATTGGCAGCTGGACAGTAGTGCTTTACAACATGTTACTTCTCACAGGGTGTGGTTTAGCACGTTTTCTTCTCTGAGACAGGATAGTGTTCATAATGTGGGTGACATTCCTTTGCCTTTTACGAGTGGGAGTATGCTTGTGCTCCATGATGTTCAGTATGTGCCTGATGCTTGTAGGAGTTTGATCTCCATCTCATAGATTAGAGATCACGGGTGTCATGTTCAGTTGGATGATGAGTCTTACTAGGTGAGGAGAGGTTCACTTGTGATAGCGCAAGGCTATCGTGGTGTTTGTTCGACTCTTCTCCATGTTCTTGGTGTGAAAGACGCCATAGTCTCTGTGAGTCCTTTTGCATGCAAACATTCGCAGTCTAGGCAAGTACACTAAGAGGGAGATTTTTGGGGTAAAGGCGGTGTGTCTCTTACCTCGGTTGTACACGTTAGAGATGATTGATCACCCATTACTTGTACACACCTTATTCTTTACTAGATAGAAGAATAAGGGGCTCTCTCACACACATAGTGTTGAGTTGCTTCACCTACATCCTGTATTCTCTCTTTCCCCCCTTCTCGCTCTTTGCATATGCACCGCATTTGTGCACTCACACCTTGATGGTGGCGACATAAAGAAGAGAAGAAGAAGAAGAAGAAGAAGACTCCTCATGTTCATTTTTGACGATTTACACAAGGGTGAGTCCAAACATCACAAGCATTCCCTCACTTCATTTACCCATATTCCTTTAACCATTCACCTCATTCTACCCATTGTAAATATATCATTTACTTTTTAGTGATTGCTAACACTAACCACTAACCTACTAACACAAAATATCCATTAACCTAACCTTAAAATACACCTCACCTCAAAACATGTACATAGTGAAAACTCTCTCTCTCTCTCTCTCTCTCTCTCTCTCTCTCTCTCTCTCTCTCTCTCTCCCCCCCTCCTTCCTTTCTCCTTAACTCTCTAATTTCACCCTATCTACCATCAATAATGCCTTTCTCTTGAGCCCACATCCATGAATCAAGCATAAAAAGAAGGCCCATTATATTTTGATACTCAAAAAAATCATAATCTTGATTTGATTAGCTTATAAATTAGGATTTTCAATAATATTAAGGTGTCTCTAGCCTATAAATAGTCCCCTCTCCTTCTTGTAAATCATCTTCAATAACTTACAAAGCACCCCAACACTCTATACGCGAGGAGAGATTTAGGTGTAATCATCACCTTGTAAAATTCACACTTGGTGTGAGAGAGCTTTGATGCTACACAATGCAAAGTGAGAGAGTGTAAGTGTCCTATTTCAAACCACTATTGTACATGCTCTTCCACTATCAAGAACTAAAGTTTTGGTGCTTCAAAGGCGTGCTTGGCTTCAAAATCTTCGTCCTTCCACTTGTGTAAAGTTCTTTGGCAAATGCAAGGTCACTTGTGTCTTTTAAGTTCTATCATTTGAGCTTGTTTGAGAAAGTGCTTAGTATGTTTTCATTGCCAAATTTGTGTCAATTGTAAGAGGGTATTTGGTGAGAGATCTCTCACACCCTAAGATTGTGTGTGTGTGTGTGTGTGTGTGTGTGTGTGTGTGTTGGTAACGTTTAGCATTTACTACACATTGGGTTATGTTTTGTAAAAGCTCTATGATAGCATTGTAACGAACCATCTCCGTTTGCAAGTTATCAACAAGGTTTAATGCGAGTTCCATTTCTCTCTCTCTCTCTCTCTCTCTCTCTCTCTCTCTCTCTCTCTCTCTCTCTCTCTCTCTCCCCTTTGCTCTCGATCTCTCTTGCTCTGTTTGGTGTTGGTCTTGGTGTGAGATTGCTCGTGTGTGTTTTTGTTGCGTCTCTTCTTGGTTGTGACAAAATTTCTCTTCCATCCTAGTTCACATCCCATAACTAGGTGGTGCCCCTTCACTTGTTGGCTGTGGGTTGTTTGTTTGTATAAGTTGCCCTAGCCCCAATTGAGCAGCACAAGAGCCTTGAGGGGTGTTTAGAGGTCGCCTCTCTTGTTGCCTGCCCTGGACCGTTTCAATTTTGGTGCCCCCACTAAGGAGGGCTTGTTTATGTTGTTGTGAATACTCAGCCTTTAGAGTAATCAAGTAGCTTGCATGAATCACAAAAAATTGTATGACCCCTTCATTCCATTGCAAGTCAAAAGGTACACATCATTGTTAGTACTAAGTTGCAATTTCAACGTGTAATTCATAGAATTTTGGGCCCTCTTAAGTTGGCCAAAATAAATGCTTTAGTAAATCCTTTTATTTTTCCTCTCATTAGGTACAACCTTAGTTTGGACATATATATTTTTGTTCTATTTAAGCATTAGGTCATGCATAGATCATGGATAATGGTCCAAGAATAGAGATTTTTTCTTTTCATTTTACACCATGTATTAGCATGAACATTGCAATTAGTAGAAAGATTCATTTCCAACAACGTATGTTGTTCATGTTTCGTGCTCAAAGAGTAGGAAAGATTCTTGTGTTACCCAACAAGGCAACACTGAGCAATGGTTTTGAAGTATGTCTTCTCAGATTGAAGATGGATATACCCAAATTTCCAAGGCCTTGAAGACTAGATTCTCTATAGTGCCAACAATGGAGCAAGCATGGGCTTCATTGAGGAGACTTGAACAATATGGTGAAGACTACTATGCTTATGAGGAGGATTTTTCTCGTCAATGAACAAGATGTGGATTTAATTCTAATTTTCCGGGTTATGTGAAGATGGATCAATTTATTTCCGGGATGTTCTTTTTTCTAAAGACAAAGGCTACTTGTAGTGAACCCTCTACCTTTGAAGAAGCAGTGTCTATTGCCCGGAGAATGTTTCACAAGTACTTTTTCATCAAGGAACCGTCTCCTTTGCCTTATTTCTTTACTTCTATACTAACAAATATCGAAAATGATGTTTACATGCCAACTGATGATTCAAGTGCTAAAGTGTGTGATAGATATTCATATGTGGCATCTCTTTCTTCTACCTTCATCACAAGCTTGCAACCATCGGTACAAGATATCTAAAATGGTGTTGAGGATGATTCAATAATGGATACATCCAACCTTTTGGAGGGTCAATTTTTAGTCAGAGCAGAGGAAGCTTTTGTGCAATGTAACTCTATGGAGAATGAAGACCTTAAAGGTAACTTTGATCCTAAGGAAAATTCTCATGAGAGTGTGTCTTGTTTAGAAAAAGAGAGTGAAGAAGAAGAGAAAATCGTAAGTGGGGAGATCATGCACTGCATTGATCATAAAGAAAAGACTGTGGACATGGACTACCTACTCCAAAACAAACTAGAAGATGTAAATTGTATTCATGTGAGGATGATATTCAAGAAGTGTGCGACGGTGTCAAAAAGCTTTGGTCTGACCCATGTGTGCTAAGCATGGAAGAGCCTACCATACAAGAAGCTAAGGATTTTAGAAGTTTAGAAAGTAATCGAAAAACATGGGAGAGTAGCAGAAAACAAGATCATAAAAGAAAACTATCAAAATGGTATCATTTTCTCCAATGGTGTATCAGTAGGCGGCTTGTCATTCATGGGACGTTCTCCTAGCAAGAAAATCCAATCTTTTGAAGCTCCAACCAGCTTAACATTGGGTTTCACATCTTCAAAGTCAACCTCTCCTCTCTTCACATATAGCTTTCATATTGGGAAGCATATCCTCTTAAGTTTTGGAGAACATAAATGCTTGGTGATTGAGAGATGTTTCCAAACTTTCTACATTTGGTTCTATGGTGAATGGAAGTCTCACCTTGTGACACTTTTGGTTTTTTCGTAGATGAAGAACTTTCAAATTTCTATATGTGGATCTTGTGCAGGTCCTTACCAAACTCTATTCTCTTCCAAGGTGTTGAAAGCAATAGAAACCCTGATCTATTGTCTACTTATGTGGTAAATTTTTGGCAACAACTTCAGATGTAGCTGGAGGCATGGGTCAAGCTTTCCTAAATTATGAAGGTCATGGAAATTTTGACTTGATGAGAGTACCTAGGTTGAATAATTGTTATGAGCTAGAGTTCAAAGATTTGCTCATACAAGCTCTTAAAGATCGTAGCAGATACACTGCAACTTCACACAGGCGAAAGAGCAACATATCTTTCATATCAAATTCATAGTGGTGGAAGCAATGATGAACATCAATAAGAGCTACAAGTTTCTTCAACCAAATACAATAAGTGATTGTGTACCATACATCTCTCTCTTGGAAAGAAATTTGAAGATCTTTGATCCTGGCGGGTGCTTATGGAAACTTATTTTAATAGAGGCGGTTTACTTAACCACTTCATTACATCTCTCTCTCGGAAAGAAATTTGAAGATCTTTGATCGTGGCGGGTGCTTATGGAAACTTATTTCAATAGAGGTGATTTAATTAACCACTTCATTACATCATGCTATTGGCTCTAGAGAGAACCTTTCAAAGTACACAAGGTTCCTCAAGGAATACAAAAGCAGATAAAGACATACGTTACAAGATCTACATGATATAGATGTGCGAATAAAACAAATTGTATCCTCTCTACGTCTCTCTCTATCACCTCTAAATTACAACTCCTTGTTACCTCTTATCTAAAGAGTCTAAGATGGATTTTGGAGAGAGAATTCAGCAAGAGAAGGGCATGGATCCCATAATGGTGCATGAAGCAGAGCAGTGTAAGAAGAGGACACAAGCCAAGACTTCATCAGTAGAAGCGTTGATGTCCCCTTCAATAGCTAGGTAGAATCACTCACCGAGGAAGATGCCATGAAAAATTGAGCTCAATTTTAGTATGCTTTGTTTAAAGATGAATGTCATGATGAAATGGAAACAAAGATTAGCAAGAAGAAGTCTACAAAAGGCAAACATGTAGCTAAGATGGATGAGTTTGCTCTGTGAGAGCACTTAAAGCAATTGCCACTCTCCATGACCATGACACATCTATTGGCATCACATCTATTGCTTTAAGTGCTCTGTGAGAGCACTTAAAGCAATTGCCACTCTCCATGACCATGACACATCTATTGGCATCACTTGTTAAAGAAATCAATCAAAAGGGAGAACAAGGCAAAACAAAAGCCAATACTAAGAGGGAAGACATGCCCATCCATTCAACTGAGGTGATGCCATCAGTTTTGTATGATGAACAAGTGTCAATACTCATTGTAGGCATATAAGGAGTAGGTGTGTTGAACGTGTATTTAGATGGAGGTCCAAGAGTCAATGTGCTATCGGAAGCATTGTGCAAGCAATATGGAATAAAAAAATTTAAGCTCTCTCCTTTTGCAGTTAAAATGGTTAGTGAACGCCGGTTATGACCATTAGGATCGGTTCAACACCTTTAAATTCAAATTTCAGGTTTCTCCTTTGTAATTGCTACAATATTGTTAATGATGGAGGATATCAATGGCGCATAGCCTTTACTCATCCGAGAGACCTTGGTTGAAGCAAGCCAAGGAAAAAAAGAATTGGTAGAGAATACAATGGCCATCAAAAAGGGAAAGAAGAAGCTGAAAATATATGTCCACACATGTACCACACTGTTTACACCATTTCAACTAAAGTATGCCAAGGGCATCTACCTAGCCTAGGGTCTAGAGGGTGAGGAAGTGCAATATATGAAAGTTAACAAGAACTTGGTTGGGCTATTTGAAATTGATGTTTCCGATCTCCTCAAGAAGGCAGGAGAATCTTCTAGTGATCCCATCCAAAAGTTGCAACAACAAGAAATAGATGAGGAAGATTTGAGTGATGCTGACAATAAACGAGGAAAAGTGAAAAAGGAGCTAGAAGAATGGGTAAATGCTAAGTTAGTAGCTAAGTAAAATCCCAAGGGAATGCCCCAAAAAATAGTTAAGGAAAGTATTTCATTCAAATCAAAAGCAAAAGTGTCAGAATGGTCTAAAATCCTTGTCGCATTAGGGGAATTTTGAGGTCATTTTTGTGCCTTTTAGCGTGTAGAGAGAGAGTGGTCTCAACCAATGGTTGAAGAGCTTCCGTTACGGAACCTCTATTTTTGAAAACTCACAAAAAAAGCAAATATTCTATCTTTACCGCAACTTTGAGCTTGTAAATAGCAATGTAAACAAGTAAAAGTGCAAAGGCATTCAATATCTGTCGCTTTTAGAAAGACGTACTTCTCATATTATATTGTTTTCATTTTGCACGTCGTCATCATAAAACAACGTTTGGATTCTATCTCATGATCTTTTCCAGATTTGAACCGTTTTTTGCACATTCTGCTTATTCTTCTCTTGAACTCAGGCTAAACTTCTCTGCTCATTTCTTTTTTCACCATGGAATCTTCATCACGATCAAAACGACCAAGAACTTCCATTGAAGCCATTGTCACTTACAACACGACTGATCAAAATGGAGAATGGATTCCAATAACTATACACAAAGGAACGTGGATACTAATGCAACAGAACAAGAGAATAAAGTCTTCCACCAAAAACTCTTTCTTGGCGGGATGGAAGGGCATTGTTAAAGATTTCAGCTTTGGCGACAACAAAAAATCAATCAAAGAGGTGCTGGTGCAGCATGTGTACATGCATAAAGATCTGCATATTAACTCAGAGAGTTCTGCTTTGCCATTACATAGACCAAACTGTAAGTCTCTTAACTTAAATTCTTATTTGTAATGCATGTTGTATAAGGTTATTTGTTGTACAGATTTGTATCCTTCAAACATTATGGAATGGCAGCCAGTAGAATGTGTTATAAATATTCTGGATGTGTGTCATGGATCAATTGGTGAAGAAATATACAAGGGAAGGACTAAGGGTTCATTGGCAGAGAATGGAATATTCTTCTTTGACCATTATTATGTTCCACCTAGAAGGACTAGAGAACTTGGAGCCACAACTAAGCTAGACTTGCCTGATTTCAAAAGTGGAGAATGGTCACTCCCTAGCTCAAATACAAGTGAGGGCTACAGGTGCAAACTGTTTTGTGAGATTCAAAAGTGTTTGAAAGCAAACATAGCAAGCAAACAGAGTAGAATTTCTATATTCATGCCCATTACAGTTTTTGTAGACTTCTTCTCTAATGCTGAAGTCAGAAAATCTAGAACAATGTTTTCAGTGAAGACTTTAGACTCAGCAAATGTACTTGAATTTGTGGATGAGGGTTGGAACACCAAAACAGTGAATGGAATCACTTGTAATGTACATGCTGGCTCAATTGCTTGCAAATACATGATAGGGACACAAAACTTCATTATGTCATTTTATTACAGAAGATGGCACTATGTTGGTGGTCAGCTAACTCCACTTGATCAAGACATGGAGGACTTCATTGACAGCCCAATAGAAGACATTGATATATGGGTAAACAATGAGCATCTGTCAATTGTAAAGATAAGAGGCATGCGTAGCTTACATCAATTGAGATTGGACCTGCAAAATGATGAAATTGAACTGCCCACAACATTCTGCTTTCAAATAAATGGTGGAAAGGTAACTGTTATCCCTAAAAGTCTCTTGTTCTCTTATTGGTTCTTTATTTAACTTGGGCTGTTTTTGTAGGTATCAAAAAGGAATGAAAAGAGGCTACAGTGCAAGGACATCTTGGATGGCATTGTACATTTGGTGCCTTGAACATCCTTTAAGGCAATTTTGTAACACATGACCTGCAAGGATCTTATTTTGTATCACATGACCTGCAAGGATCTTGTTTTGTATCACATGACCTGCAAGGATCTTATTGAAATAAAGATCTAAAAGGATCTTTATTTTGTTATTGAAATGCAACTTTTCCAAACATCAATGATTTTACTTCAATGATTTGATTTTGTAACAGAGTCTTAAAACAAGGTGATCAAAATGTATTCAATTTCAAATATTTGCAATTACATAGACAATTGGATACAAGTGGGCTATAGAATAGACAATTGGATACAAGTGGGAAGCTTGATACAAGTGGGCTACAATTAGATACAAGTGGGAAGCTTGATAGAAGTGGGCTGCAAAAAGCTTGATACAAGCTTGATACAAAGGGCTATAGAATAGACAATTGGATACAAGTGGGCTACAAAAAGCTAGAATAGTTTTCTTCCAGGATTTTTCCTGTCCCTAGGGGTTGGTGCTTTTGTAGTGGGCTCTTTTGTCCTGGGAGATTTTCTTGTGGGCTCTTTGGCAGGAGGGCTTGAGGGCTGCTTCCTCTTTCTCTTATCATCCATCTCTTCACTTGCCTTTTCCTGCTCACCACTCTCTTCTTCCTCTTCACTTCCCTTTTCCTCTTCTAGTTTTGCTTTCCCCTTTGCCTTTTCTAGCTTTGCTTTCCCCTTTGCCTCTTCTAGTTTTGCTTTCCCCTTTGCCTTTTCTAGTTTTGCTTTCCCCTTTGCCTTTTCTAGCTCTTCAGCATCATCATCTTTAAATACCTCTTGCAGTCGTCCATTTGCTTCAATCATATACTTGATAATCTTTGCTCTTGTCAACCATACATGGTTCTCACTATAGCACTCTCTGTTGATCTATACAAGGCAATAGAAAGCAAGTTTTAGGAACAATAAAATGAGAAAAAATACAGCTAGCAAATATGAAATATGCTATACTTCTATATTCTGATTGTCACTGCAGTATATGAAGTCCAAGAGGAGCTTGGCATTTGTCACTACCCTCCATCCACATGAATGGCTTTCAGGCTGGATTGGAACCTGCAACTCATTACATGTATTTATGGGGAAAAACATTTGAGGATAATCCATTGAAGTGAACAAAGCATAAAGAATTCCAACCTTCACAACTGAAAATTGGATTTCAGTCAGCATCTTTGGCATGGGTGGACAATTCTCCAGTGTCTCTATAAATCTTGTAGCAACACTGTCCAAAATTCTTTATTAAAAGTATGTGCTTGAGGTTCTGCTTGTGGTTTACAAAATGTGTCTGCTACTATACTTACAATTTTGCTTGACCATGTACTCCAGCAAGAGAATTGACAAAGTAGCATTTTCTTTTCACAATATCAATTGCAATTAAACTCCAATGTGAGCTATAAAAACAAGCCTCAATTAGCCTTCTAACATGAATTAGTAAATTCTCTTCACAAGGTGTAGGTAGGAAACTTACCTCTCATGATAAGGAATCAAGAAAATTTCACAGATTTCCAAGTCCACATGAATCAACCACTTTGTGAGCTCTCTAATATTTGTCTCTGTCCTGAGAAAGTGGGAGATAGAAGGGTCTAAAAATTCCACCTTTTTTTGAAGGTCTGGCTCATATGTATGCATCATTAACCTGGTACAAGATATTGTTATATAAAGAGTTCTTGCTATAAACAAAAATACATAGGAAAACAAAAACAACCTGAGGCATGTGATAAGGAGTGGAGAATTGATCTCCTTGGTCCAGTCCTTGAGAATTTCCAAGGTCTCAGAGTCAAGTGAATTGTAATCCTCCCTAGGATCCTCCTCACTGAATAGAGCGACAACAAAACCAGTAGGATTGACACTCCTCAAGAGGGGCACTAGTTGAGGTTCCAACAGGTCAAGCTCCTTTCTCTCTGCAATTTCCTTGTCTTCCTTTGCTCTCTTTTTCCTTTCCTTTTCCTCTTCTTCAGTAATATCAACTACTCCTACTTCAGGCTCCTTGGGCTTCCTCCATGGAGGAATGTTGAGAATATTAAAGGCCTTAATATCATGCATAGGGACAGGCTCCACAGCCTCCTGAGGGTGATCATGTCTTTGTCCATCAAAGTAACCCTATGGGCATGAGCTGCACAGATATAGGCATCTTGGAAAAGCTCAATCATAAAGTCCTCAGAAGCCTCCTGGATACATGCCAATGCAGTTCTAGTCCACCTCATGTCAATCTTGTACTCCTCTGCAATTTGCATAGTCTTTGGAAGGGCAGTTTGGGAATTGCAAGATTGATGGCCTTTATGGCCTTCCTTATCTCTCTTAGACATTTGACCCCCTGCTTGAACTTTCTCTTTGTAAGGAGAGGCTTAAGCTGCATTGGCTTGAAAGCTTTCCTCTGATGTGTAGTTTTTCTTTTGCTTGGTTGAGGGTCAGGTGTGCTTGGTTTAGGGTCCTTCCTCTGAGATGTGCTCTCCTTTGGTTTTGAAGTACCAGCTAAAGCTTTGCTAGGCTGAGCTTCTTCTTCATCTTTGGATAGAGGCTTATCAACCGGCTTATCAACCTTCCTTGCAGTCTTCTTGGTCCTTGCCATCTTCAAAAGGGATAGGAATGATTGTTACACAACAAACATTAGTAAAAAAAGTAAACGATGTATATTTAGTGGCACACATTTCCGTACATAGTGGAACACATTGCGGTGACACCCCGTACGCGAAATCATAAAGGGACCAATGTCCTCACACTAACGGTGATTGCGCACGGGGTGACGGAGCATTACACAGAGGCGGTGACACTTCGTACGCGAAATTGCGAAGGGAGCATAGTCCTCCCACTTACCAAATTCGCGCACGGGGTGACGGGAGTCCCAAGCGGTGAAAACCTCTTAAACATCTTGAGACACATATTGTATGCATGGTGAAAATAATGGCACACATTGCGGTACACATCGTAAACATGATCACATTTGTGGACATAGTGGAACACATTGCTTTGAAACTCGGTACGCGAAATGACAAAGGAGGCAAAGTCTTCTCACTTACGAATATCGCGCACGGTGTGACGGTCAAAGCGCTCAAAGTTTTGGGTTGTGGACCTCCTTCAAAACCTCCTTCAAAATGCGCTTAGTTTGGGCTCTGAGGAGGTTTATATAGGGTGCATGGCGCAAGTCCCTAGGCGCATAAAAACTAGCCGTTGGACCAAACTTCGAGGTGGCAACCGATTTGCACACCCCCCGAGGCGGCGTTTTTTCGCTTATTGTCATTCACAAGGCTTCGAATTTAAGCCTCCAACCCTCCAAGCGACACACCGCGACACCCGTGCGCGATTTTGGTGGACGTCAACCTCTTCCTAGCAATAGGAAATCGCGTACCAAGTGTCACTCTGTGCGCGTAGTTAGTGAGTGACGAGTTTCTCTTAACTTCTCAAAGTTCGCATAGCAAGTGACAAACATAGCATGTCACAATTTTATGTAATTCTTTTTTGCTTGCGCTTAATTTGCTTGACAATTTTATGCTTTTAATTTGTTTGTAGACTTGATATAAAGAAGGGTGGTTAATGTCTTGATAGACTTCTCTTTTCTCTTTTTCAGCTGAGCATTTGTGGATTGTCATAATGGATACAGAGGATATACAAGAGACCGCTGATGATAGGCTGATGTCTTTTCTTTACAAAGTGAATGAACTTACAAGATTTCAAAGTGTCAAACAGATTTTTAATGCTGCCTTTGATCTTCAAGCACTTGTGGATGGCTTCTCTACACAAATTAGTGACTTGAAAGAGATATATACAGAATTGATCAGAGATCACAGGCTTGACAATCTTGTTCATTTTGTTGATATATGCAAAGCAGGTAGCTTGTCAAGGACAGGTATTGCAAAGAAGTGGTCAAGCCTTCATCCAGACTGGCAAAAGATCATAAAGCCTTGCAAATTTCATGGTAATATGCATTGCCAGTTGGTAGATTATGACCTTGGACTTATCATTTTCTTCAGTGTACTCCCAACACTAGAGGGCAAAGAGATTCCAAAGCAGATTTCCCAGGCTGAGGAGGACCAGGAGAAAGAGGAGATAGAGATGGAGTTCCATGAAGAGGAAGAGAAGCTACAAAGCACTGAGATGCTGGACATTGCAAAATTTAAAGCAGAAAACATCACTAAAGTGGAGAATGTTGACATTGAGGATGAAGATGTTGATCCTTTGCATTGCACAGCAACATTTCCCACATACAAAGTTAACAAAAAGGAATATGTTTTGCTGAATGACATTCAGCATCTTTTTGATCTAAGGGAAGATTATGCTTTGGCAGTTTTGGCTGAGTGGGGATCTAATGACATAGGATTTATTGATTACTCACCTTGCCCCTTAGCAGTCTTGGACACAGAGGCAGAAAATTTTATTGACAGCTCAAGTGTTGGAAAGCATGTGCAGGACATTGTTCTGAGATATGAGCAACAGGGTGTACCTTCTGAAGAGGAGTTCAATGAGATCCAGAAAAGGCTTAAAATAGAGCATATGGGAGAGGAAAAGACCAGAGATTATGAAGTAAGGCCAACTAGATCCATTGATATATGGGAACCTGCCTTGTTTGAGGAGGATGAGTCTCCTAAGGTATGTTAATGACCATTTTTCCATGTCTTATTAATGTGCTGAACAATTAACCAAGACATATTTTTGCAGATTGAAATACTGGACACAGACAAATTCCTTGGCAGGGGGAAGGGTTCCAGACCCTTAAATTTAGGAAGGAACCAGAGCTTGGGACAATTTATTGGGAAGCCCAACAAAGAGACTGTCATTATATTCCATAACAAGTTTACAAGAGAACCATTGCTGCCAATGCTTGCAATTAAAGCACTTGCAAAGGTTGTTGGTTCATATCAGCTTCCTCCAGGGTTAGAGAAGTTAATATTGGTGGAAAAGGAGGAAGCCATCAGAATTTTTGGATTCTTCCCTGGCCTTACTGGTTCTAGAGCTGGTTATTTTGCAACAATGGCATCCTATGTGCTTGCCCACTCTGGGGACCTCAAGAGACAAATGATAGGCTACAATAAGCAGAAGTTTCTGAAGTTTAGGGGTGAAGTTGATGTACCTTCATCAAAAGACTAACTTTGCTCATACCTGTACTTTGGCCCACTTTCTACCTTGTCTCTCTCTTGTAGCTAGCCATTGTAAGAATTTTTCATTTGCAGATGAACTATTATATGAATTTTGTCTTTTCTGCTTGTTCCTGTGTAAGGCATTTGCTAAATCTGAGTTCAGTAGTGCTTTCTTTGTCATTTTTGATTTGGTTCTATGCCATTTTTGTCTATAGAACCATTGGAAAACCTCAAGCAAGCTGTTTGCCTTCACTGCACCTCCTCCATGTCTTGTATGCTTGAAAAACTTGGTTCTTGCTTGATAATGGGATTTCTCCATGCCTTGTGTAGACCATATGGACAGGGAGCCCCATCTCTTTACAAACCAGGGAGACATTCTTTTGCTGATGCCATACAATACAGACAAGGGCTCTTTGCCATAGCTCCTTTGGAGACATTGTACATACATTTAAGGGTTTTAAGGTCTCCTCCCATGTGCCATTCCACCCTGTAACTTCCAAACCCTTCAACTTCAAGCTCTTCCCCTAATTCTTGTGCATTAATGACTTCGGGTATTGTTGTTTGATGGAAAACCCAATCCAGAACATCAAAGTCTTCACTCTCTACTTCAAAAGCACCTAGCCACCAGACATTCTTCTCCGATTGCACACTGAAGTACTTGGTATGCTTTGGTTTCAATGCTCTGTTCATTAAAGTTATGGAAATCCTCTCAATTTTTTTGTTCTTAACAATCTCACATTCATCAAGCTTTATCACAAAACTGACAACACCATTTGCTTCTGTATGCTCCAGCTCATAGAATCTGATCATTTCCTTCTGAAGTGTCTTCAAGTCAAGGAAAATATTATTGAACTCGTCAAATTGAAGATCCCTCTTTTTACCATGATAGGTACCATGAATGTGGTGAGGCTCACCCAACATCTCCATTATCCTCTCATTGATCTTTTTCCTTGCCTGCTGCACAATGGATGGCTTTGGAAGCAAAGAGGACCTGACCTTACATTGCTTTAACCTTGACTTCATATTTCTGAATAGCTTGCTATAACCATCTCTGCTAATGCCTACCTTATCCATAGTATATTGCACATCCTCCTTGTCCAAGCAAGAGCTCTGCAAAAATCCCTCAATGCACTGCTCCTTTGCCTTTTTAAACTTCTTCTCTGTGAAAATCTTTTTGGCAACCTTGAGAGGTAAAACATCACAATAATGTTTAGCTGCCATTTCCATGTTTGATGCAGATTTTGGTTGTAGCAAAGTCCTAAATCAAAAGGTACAAAATTAATTGATTATTGTCCAAATGACACCAACAAAATAAACAAACTAAATTAAAGTTAACTGAATATTAATCATTTAATAAAGAACAATAGCATAATAACAATAACATAAGCATAATAATGTGGACCAGAATCACAATACAACTTAACAAAAAGATTAACAACCTAACATAAGCAGAATCATATAAAATAAGCATAAGCAGAATCATATAAAATAACAATACCTTGCTGCTCTGATTCTCCTGCTGCAACCTCCTCCACCACGTCTCAAGGCTTCAATGTTTTTTAACTTCTTTTCTCTTTCTCTGTTTCCTAACATTGTATTCTTGCTTCTAGCTTGTTTGAGCTGAGTTTGTAGCTTTTCGTTGCTCTCTTTACATTCCTCAAGTTGTTGTTTAAGAGTATTTATCATTTGTTTGGTCAAATGATCTTCTAACTTAAGAATATCTCTCTCTGCCGCAAGACTCTGTGTATAACCCAGCAACCCTCTTTGACCATCACCCACACATTTTTTCAAAGATGAACAATTTGAGAATGGGGGAGTGCTCTTTGTCATTGGGTCCACTGGATACAATCTTCCATCAGTCCAGAGATCAATGTGATTTTTTTGATCTTGCCGCATTGCTTCAAATATGGACGAGGACACCTCTGCACATTTGTTTCTCTTGCGCACTGGACAATATTCTTCATTTAGCTTAATGTGTAGATGGTATAAGCTTCTTCTCTTCCTCATGGAAGTCTGTTAACAGTATTTGTTAGAGATAGTACTATAGGAAAAAGCTGTGCAGATACAAGGAAGAAGACGACACAGAAAAGGTTTGTTTCAGCTTTTGGAAATTTTGAATTTTGGGCCAGAACTGACGTTTTCGTTAGTTTTGGAGGGAGTATTTTTTAGAATACGAAAGATCCTAGAAAGATTTGACAATGACATGTTTCGCTGGAGGTAAAAAGGATGCAAACTCACCTTTTTACAAACATTTCACTATTTTTAAAATAAAGTATATATTCTCTCTCTACATATTCTTACAGGGCACAAAAGTGACCTCAAAATTCCCCTAATGAAGGGAAAACTTTTTATGAATATTCCAAGTATGTCTTAACCTCAGCAATGAGGAGGCTCAAAAGCCAGTTTGGATCAGTGTTGATATCAAAGGAGAATTGAAACAAAGGCTAGCAGACTTGCTAAAAGACTTTAAACATGTTTTTGCATGGTCATGTGTAGATATTAAAGAAGAAATAGATAAGCTGCTTAGGGTTAGATTTATCACACCGATAGATAAGGCTACTAGGTTTTTGTTGATTGTGATCGTGCCAAACAAGAATAAGAAGCTACCAATCTATGTAGATTATTGGGAGTTGAATGCCATGAAAATACCAAATCCCTTTTTGATACCATTCACAAATTCACAACTAGATGATATAGCAGGGCAATGTATTCTTCCTTGATGGGTTTTTTGGGTACAAACAACTAAAGATGGCACAAGAAGATAGAGAAAAAGGCACCTTTATCACAAATTGGCGTGACTTTGCAACTGGATGATATAGCATGTCAATGTATTCTTCCTTGATGGCACAAGAAGATAGAGAAGAGACCACCTTCATCACTTCAAAGGTGATGTATTTTGGAGTGAAAAGTGTATAGGTAACATTTTAGAGAGTAGTCTTAGCAATCGTTGACCAATTTTATATGCATCTTTGTGTGGACAATTTTACAGTGTTTGGTGACAAAGAAAAGAATCTAGGCCATCTTAGACAATGTTTTAAATTTTTTTAAGAATCTTAGCTATCCCCCACTTCTTTTAAATGTACTTTTTGTGTTAAGAGTGGTATGTTACTTGGGTACATTGTCTCTTCAGAGGGTATTGCTATTAACCATGAAAAGTTGATATGCTACTTGGAAAAGTTGAAGTGATCATGATGGTTCAAATGCCAAAGTTCCAAAAAGATTTTCTAATATTTTTGGGCCAAATTCAGTGGAATGCTCAAAAGCTATGATATCTTGTTGGTATTGCAACACCTTTACATAATCACTTAAAGTTAAAAAAATTACAATGGGATGAGTAATGCGATAAGGCTTGATTGTTAAAGCTTATTCTTTCTAAGGCTCTAGTTGTTCAACCTCCAAAGTGGGATTTTCCATTTGATGTGTTTGTTGATGCTTCAAATGTGGAAATCAATGCACTATTGATGCAAGCCAAGGTGGAGGAATGGCATAGATTAGTTGACTACACCAGCCATTGTTTGAGCCCATAAGAGGGAAACTACTCACTGAGACAGAAAAGGAATAATATATGCTTTTTTTTTTGCATTATCTACTTGGAAATAAGTTTTTGTTCCATGTGGATCACTCAGATTTAATGTACTTGGTTGCAAAACAAACCCAGATTTAATGTACTTGGTTGCAAAACAAACCCTGCACAAAAAAATTTCCCATTGGATGCTAATTCTTACCCATTTTGAGTTTGTGATGATTCACACACTAGGGAAGCAACATGATGTGGTTGACTATTTATCCCAGCTTAAAGGTGGATGGAGTACCATGAGTTGGTGTTGAGGATGATCTTCTAGATGCAGCTTTGTTTGTACTCCCAATGCAATTGAATGATCTAAACATGTTTGTTTATTTGCAAATGGGGCTATTTCATGAGCAATTTAACAAAGATAAACAAAAGATAATGGAATTGCAAAGCTGAAATTTGAGGTCATTGCCAAAGAAATCTACAAGAGATATGCTGACACAATTCTACGTTGATGTGTACCTCAACTTGAATAGGAGGCAATTCTCAAATATACTCACGAGGGAATTGCAGCTTGACACTTTGCTGGAAAAGTCGCACCGTGGAAAGTGCTATATGTTGGATTATGGTGGTCAATTTTTTTTTGCAACACTCACATTCATGAAAAGAAGTGTAATCCTTGCCAACAGATTGGCCAACCAGCTAGCAAAGATCGGATGAAGCAGCATTCAATATTACCTATGGGCCCATTTGAGAAATGGGGTTTGGATTTTGTTGTTTCTTTGAACCCTCCATCATGGCCTCATGGCAATGCACATTTAATGGTTTCTACCAATTACTATACAAAGAGGGTGTAAGCCAAAGCCTTGAGAACTAAGAAGCTGATGGGGTAGAAAAATTCTTGTATAAAAAGATCATCACATGGTTTGGTTGGCCGAATGATCTTGTCAGTGATCAAGGGATGGAATTCTTGAACAAAGTAGTGTTTGACTTAGCCAAATCCCACATGGTCTTACACAAGAAATTAATAGTGTACTACCCACAAGCAAATGGGCAAGTCAAATCCTTCTTTGTGGGCATTCCAAACCACATATAAGGTTAGAACATGTTTCACACTTTTTTGGATGGTGAATGGCACATAACCGGTGTTGTCGATGGAATTTATTGTGCCGAGTTTAGGTATAATAGTAAAAGAAAGATTACTGCAAGAAGAATTAGAAAGGATGGGAATCATCAAATTATTAATTAAGGCTTGAAGAGGAGAGATTACATGCATATTCTATCAATGAAATCATTCAAGGTCGATGAAAACCTTTTTGTCGATGGCATTCAAAAATCAAAGTGCTCATATGGATTTGTCCATATTACATTCATAAGGTGATTGAAGATGGAGCATTTGTGATTCAACAAATTGATGATACAATCATTAAAAAGCCCATCAATGGGTATTAGCTCAGATGGCCACACTAAGTCCTCGAGGGGTTCACCATTCAATACCCCCCTATGTAGCGTGCGTTCACGGGGTATTAGAAAACCCCCCTTTTTAACAGTCTTAATGAATAAAATGACCCCTTATTTTAGGATTTTTTAACAAAATTGAATATAAAAAACCCCTTATTTTAATGTATCTCTGTTAAATTTCCTAAATTTTTTGCATTTTAAAACCCATCCTTTTGAACTCACGTAATACATTAACATGCTTACATAGTGAACCCCCCGAGCTATAGCCACATGCTTTTGTCGCTAGTTATAGAGACAAAGACATAGAAGCCAAAGCCAAGCCATAAGTAGTTGTTAACTTGATGGTACTCATCTAAAACGATGCTTTCATGATGACTACCTCAGTTTTTGTAGTGATTGTGATCACCCACCAAAATTCCGCATTAAATGAGCCATATCTCAATGATCATTATTCGCATGCTCATTTTCATGCAACAAGGTGTAGCATCTTCATTGGACGATCTCAAAGTAGTCAATACTCAAATTGAGTAAGTGAATGTAGCTATATTGAAAATTTGGTACACAAAAACAATTCAATTCTATAACAATTGGTCTTCATTAAAATATTTTTTGATACAAGGGTCTGCAAAAAAACTTTTACAAGATCCATCCAAATCTTTTTCTACATCCATTTTCTTCATTTTTTGAGAAAATATAATATCCTACAACACTATGCAAGAAAATGTGTAGTTTGGCCTTTGCCACTATCATATTACATAATATATTCCAATGGTTCATTGAACTCTTCTCTAAGTTCGAGGTTTGGTGTTGGTGGTGGTAATGGAGGAGGTGGTGGTGGTTGCGATTGCACTGATGCCGACTGTGGTTGTAGAATCACTTGAATAGGTCGAGGTTGAAGGGGCCAAAAACTAGAGATGAGGTGGGATCACATTGTTCTCCAAGAACAATAAAATCCTATTCTAGTGTCTTGAGTCTGACATTGGTACTGTAGGATGCGTGTCTAACCTCACTATCCTATCTTATTGCAGTATTAGCGAGAACCACGATTAAATTGTCAATCCATGGGATGAAGCTGACTCAACTAGTACACAGAGGCTACAAGAGGGTGTCAATCTCTTGGAAAACAACTAACAACTCGCATCTAACGCTTGCTACCCTCAAGTGACAGAAATCACCAAAAGCCAATCGCTCATCGCCAAACGGATCACATCCATTGCATCATCAAATGACATCCAAACGTAACAAAACTTCTAGGAAATGTTTATAAGACCTAAGCACACATGCTTATGGTCTCAAATCCCACTTTAGGTCAAGTTCCAAAATCGCGATTATTAACAGCAGTGGATTTTTGACCTAGTCGTTTTCAACCCAGAATGTATCTAAATGCTTAGTAATGATGCCCCAATACCCCGCCTATGCTTATTTTTTGATTTGAAAGTGTAAATTCCTAGTTATGATGAAATTAGTCTGCGGGTCGACGACGCCAAAATCTACGAAATACTGTAAAGTGCTTACGTCAATGCATAGAGTTCTGACCTGCGGTTGTAATGCAACAAATGTGGCTGCAATGTGACAACCGGGGCGGGAGTAGGAAGCGCGAGAAGGAGAGAGGTGAGTGCCGTTAGCTCACGCTGTGTATTTCATTATCCAAAACTTAATAATAACTTACAAAAATTGGCTTTTATACCTTAGACAAGGTTTTTGGTGGTCAAAACTAATAATCTGGGAGTTCTACCACAGATGGGTAATGACAGGTTGATACAATCTAGAAGCTTGTAGCCCCGGCTCATCAATTACAAGGTTTATCCGAAAAAATAGGAGTTACAATATTCCCGATTTATCAAAATAATAAGTGTTTTTACAAGGAGAACTTCGAAAAATGGTATCCGTGGTATCTATGTTAGCTTGCTGCTAACATTCCCCCCTCCTCACATGTGTCGTCCCTTGACACAACTTTATGGGCTGAAGTAGTCTTTGGGCTGGCGGCTGGTGAGGCAGTCTTTAAGCGCTGTTAGAGCCTTTTGATATCTGATTTTCCGTTCCTTATCTGTCACTTGCAAGAACTGCATAGTTACTCTGTTTTTCAGCTCCACTGTTGAGTAGCCTACAAACCTTGAGGTCAGATTGCTGATCACTGGCGCAAATATCTTCGTTCTCCAAGTGAAGAATCCCGTGTAGAACGCTTTCTCAAACGCCAACATATTGTGAGAAGGTAGAAACATGCATCTGGCGTAGAACCATAGAGGACTTCTTCGGAAGGTTAGCCACTGAGATCATAGCACAAACCTTTGTTACCCTCTAGGAATGACATCCAAGGGCTGTCTACTTGCTCTGGCTCATTGAACACTTTGATGCATTTAAGCAGCATTCGGCAGATCTTGTATAGCATAGCACATGACAAATCTGGTAGACTTTTAAAGAATGACATGGCGTACTTTAGGGTTTTCACCATATATTCTTCAATCGCTTGTCCCTTATTTGAAGCAGACAATATGGGGTAATTCAGCCAAGTTGGCTGCTTCTTTAATAGTGTCTCATGTGCTATCCATCTCCTTACTCTTGGTACAGGACAAAAGGTAGGATCCTTTTGCAGGGCCGCATGTGCTCTCATGAACAGAATCAAGTACCTTGGGTTCTTATTCAGCCAACTCAACCTCCACCTCGGGTAGTCTTTATCTGCACCCTCAACTTGCATGTTTGTGTAAAGTCTTTCTTTTACTTGCAACAACTCAACTTTGATCAGTGGGTAGGGCAGGGATTGTTGGTGCCATTGCTCATTTATTTGATTGGGAGTGAGTTGTCGGACATTGACGGAATGAAGTACTCTCAGCTCCCAATCCATTGTTGCCTTCCACTGCTCATCTACCTCTTGTGTAACTTTTTATTTCAGTGCATCTTCTTCAGCCTTTGAGAGTTGGACCATGGGTACTGTGTTTTCTTCTGTAATGGGTACCTGAAATTCTTCCTCGCCGCTCAGCTCTACTGCGGCCTGTGTCTCCATGTCAGCAAATGATACTGAGGGGATTTCTATCCGAGATTGCTTTGAAGGGCCTGCCTCTTCTTGCGTTTTTGTCCTTCCCTCTCTCAGTAGCCGGTTGACTCGTTTGAGTACAACTATCTCCTTCAGTAGCTCGTCTTCTCCTTGGACCCGCATCAAGGCCAGGTCTCTGCGTTCAGACTGCTCTAATTTCAGCTCCAGCTCAAGGTCTTTATTTTTCTTTTCTAACACCTTGCTTCTTTTTCTTTTCCGATGATGGTGGTGGGCTCGGCATTGGTTGATCTTGGTGTTTAGAGATAGGAGAAGAGATGCGAGGAGACACATCACCTTGGGAATGTTGTGCTTCTCCTTGTGCAGTGGTCTCCTCTGCATGCTCTTGATGTTCTTCCACCTCTTTTTCCTTCTTTGTCGCTTCTTCCGTCGGCTTCTTTCAGCTTTAGAGCTTTTGCTTCTAGGTACATCCGTTCCAATACTTTAGTGGGTTCTTCAGCCTGCTTCCTGGTGTGATGCTTGGTTCTTGGTCCCTTAAGCCCACTAGGCACCCACTTTTCCGGGTCCTTTCCTTGTGCTTGGCGGCTGCGTTGGTATGCGTGTTTCTCTATTTCAAACTGGGCTTGCTTTTGAACAGGCTCTTCTTGGTGTGCTACCACGGATTTTCTCTTGATTTCCTTTCATTGTGCTCTTTTTTCTTCAATATCCGAGCTCTCACTACTGTGCCTTTTTGGCGAGCTCTCAGCCAACTCTTCATCATATTTGTAGGATCTCTTGGCCGATCTTGTAGCTCGAGGAGATGGTTGAGCTGGCACTATCCAAGTGTTTTGATCTGGGGTAGGTGGTAGGTTTTCGGCCATGCCAATGGCATGGTATGCAATCCTTGTCAACACCTTTGGTGCACCCAGGTATATGATCTTTCCTTCTTTCTTTCAAAGTGGTCAAGAAATATTGAGCATGGTCAACCGATTGCCTGGTTGTTGACTTGAGGACTTGTGTGAAGGTGGTGGAAACCACATGATTGGGTGTGGTATACCTTGGTGGCCTCTTAGCCAGGAAGTGGAAATGATGGTGGTATAACCTTGATGGCTCTTCAACCTGTTTGTGAATAAGGCCCACAAAGGTGGCCGTGGCGGTTTCTTTTGTGAAAGTTCCGGCCGTCTTCCCATCCCTTGCCCTCATTGTCATTCCTTCTGTGGGCAATCTGAGTGCCTCTGCCACTATTTCCTCGGTGATCACCACTTCAACTTTGTTCCCTTGTGGGTCAGAAACCTGCACAATTCCATCTTCCTTGATCGTGGACAAAAGCTCGTAAGATTTTTGGAAGTCCACTCCACACGGCTCTTGTTCGTAAAAATCTATGAGTCCTAGACGTCGATTGGCATCTTTAGTTTCGAGCTTTGCGGCGACATCATACACTTCTTTTGATAGGAGTTGCAACTCTACTTGATGTCCCTCCTCGCTATTGAATCTGCCAGTGAACACTATGGTGTGATGCTCCTCAAGCTGTTCCTTTGAGAGATAGGTTACCTTGGCAGTTTTGACTAAATCGAGGTCCAGTTGGTATGCTGGTAGTTCTTGCAACCTTTCTTTCTAGTTGAGCTTCTTCTTGGCTCTCTCTGCTACTTGCATGGCTCCTGTTCAATGAATAGAATGTCAAAGTTAGCAAAGTTGTCAGATTTTTCTTTGAAATGTCCTTTAGTCTGCAATGCTGTCAATTTTGGTCCAATTTGCTTCAAATCAATTTTTGAACAAGCATAGATGCATAAAAACATGCAAGGAACAAAATTGTAAGTTCAAACAAAAATTTACAACCAAAGTAAATAATCGCGATTATTTACAGCTGAGTAATTTCTCCAACTTTTTGCAAACTTGGCATCACAGGCTTGAAGTATATACCAAATACATGCTCTGAGTGAAATATGGGCTCATTTGGATGCATAGGGTGAAAATGGTACCAGATTTTGGCTTTGTGTCTCTGAAGCAGTAGTTATAAAGGAAATTTGAGATTTTGAGCTCCACTTGGTTTAAACTTGGCTAGTGGGCTTAACACATCATGTACTTTGGATGTATGATGGCAAAATATCAAAATTCCCCCATTTTGGCTAGAAAGTAAATAATCGCGATTATTAACTTTTCTACCAAAATCAACATTTTTTGGTACAAATTGGTTCCAAGCATTGTATAGACTCTGTGTATGTGATATAAGGTGATTTGGATTAAAAAAAGTGGTCCATAACTCAAAATTTGGCTTACAAAGACTTCTTTGCGTTTTTTGGCAATTTTCCAAGTTATAGGTGCTCATTTTGGCTCATACTTGATTTTTGGCATGTAATAGGTGTGTACACAGGATAGGTGAGGTGATGATGCAATTTTTAAGCAAAAATAGTGCAAAAGTAAATAATCGCGATTATTTATAGCTATCACAATTTTCTTGTAAAACTTTGACCTAAACACATTCTATACACCTAAAACAAGTCCTAAATTGAATTTGGTCAAGTTTTGGTCTTGTTGGCATCAATTTGTGCTTTGTCAACTCTGAAATTACCAATTTCTGTTACTACACTGCCTATTGAGTTAGTTTGTCACTTGTGAGGCTTTAAACTTGTCTGCAACATAGTCGTGAAGCAACTCATCCAATCTTGGCTCATTTGGAGTCAGTTTGACCTCGTATGTCGAATTTGACGCTTTGTAGCCTTTGAGCCATTTTTTGCTTTTTGAGGGCTTTGCTTGATTGATTTCATGAAACCAATCATATACATTGTATATAAACCTCGTAGGCAAGCTGTCTATGGAGTCATAACCAAATTCTGGCATCTACCAAAAACCTAGCTTTTCTAATGGGGACCCCCTCGACCCTTGCCAAATGGTCAATTGATGATATAGAAAGGTTCTATTATGTTAGGGCATGCTACATTTCAGATCCCATCTAATTTGGTCGAGTTGACAGGCCGCTATGGCCAGTTTTTGGGCGTAGGTCTTCATGCACTACTCGGATTCTAGTGTTTTTTAAAGGGGTTTAGACTAGCTGTCGGCCATACAAAATGGATCAGTGATGAGTAAAGAATTTACCCCTCATGTCTCATGTGAGACGGCGCTGAAAACGGGCAATGCTAGACCCCGAAAAGTACGCGCGAAAGAGGTTGAAAAGCTCTCTCTGCAAAGGTGACAAGTGGAAATGAGGTTGTTTTAGCCTACCTGGGATATCTATACCCGGACTTCCCGAACCATTTTTCCCCAGATTCCCCTGTTAGTCCTACTAGGCCATGAAATCTATGTTAGACTCAAAAATTTCCCCGATCAGATTCATGTAGCTCATTCTACAAGAATTTTGCAAAAGTAGGTCTGGTCGCCTAATTTAGGCTTCCCGCTTCCATCTTTCGATTTCATTGAAATTTTTTTTGCTTGTCTGCCTTGTCTTTCTGATCACCACTGTGTCTTCCGTTTTTTCATCTGAGCTCCTTTGCTATTTATTATTAATTTTTGACCTGTTTATTGAAAAAATCAAAGAAAATAACAAAATGTGATAAAATAGCAAAGTGAAAATCCAATAATTAAAAAAATCCATGGAAAAACATAGCTTTACTTTTTTTTTGTTGGATTTCTCCATTTTTAAGTCTCCTTATCAAGAAAAATGATGAAAAATAGCCAAAAATGACTATTTTTTGATGATTTTCTAATAGTATGTGGGTGAAAGCATGACTGGGTGGACACCAAAGCTGTGTCCGGGACATCACTATTTGGGAAATTAATAGCTGTAATATGTTTGACAAAGATAGAAGAACCCAAGGCGTGTGATATATCATTGGATAGCTCTTGAAGAGGAGAATCTGAAAAGCTGTTTGGCGCCAAATTTAGAATTAATTTGCAAAAATTTTACCGCGCGCCACGTCTAATAGTGGAGCTATTCGAAACTAGTGATCAAACCATAAAAGTGTACCACCCAGTCATGCTTTCATCCATATACACTATTTATACTCATCGGGAAGATATTATCAGTGAATTTTTCCTTGATGATGAATTATAAGGGCATTATTAGGTAATGTTGTAAAAAATCACATGTTAAAATCGAACTTTTTTCTCCCTCTTCAAACATTGCCCTTAATTACTTAGTGCCCTTCCACCCCTCCTAGATGGCATACTCCAGGACGACTGTGTGTATGGGTTGAACAATCGTGTCTTATGCATAGCCTTGGTTGGCTCTACCATGCTTTGAAGATCAATGCAATTCAAACCACTATGCTGTGCGAGAGCTGGGTCTTGAGTAATTAACTCAAGGGTTTCTAATGTCAAGGTTTGTTGTTGCTGTCTTCCAAAGAGAAAATCTTGTAGCTTGTGTGCTCTCTGTTTGATTGTATCATCAGGATGCTTCAGCATGCTGATTGCCTGAGCTGCTGGTAGCACTTTTGACTATTGTCGAGCTTTTTCTCACCATTGCTAGGTTGGTGCGCTTGGTGTGGAATAGTGGGATGGAGTCTTTTGAGACTTAACTCTCCACTGCTTGATTGGTTTTACTGTTTGTGGAGAAGATAAGTGCTCCTTTTTCTGCCAAATCCATTTCAAGTTAGGTTCCTTGCTCGGAGATGCTCGTCTCTGTGTTTTGACCCTTGGAACCTTCTTTTGTTTTGTCAGTGATGTTTTGGGCACCCGAATTTTAATCGGCTTGTCCTTAAGATGTGCTTTTGGTACCCAAATTTGCTTGACTCCTTGCATGCTACTTGTAGCATTTTCTTGTCAAGAGGATGGAGAAGATTGATCGCTTCGTGGTTTGGTCTGCTGATTGCTTCCTTTCCATTCCTCCTTGCTTGGTGCAATTGGAACAATGAGTTGCCCACCTTTAGGATTAGCTTGAGCTGATTTGTATCCCAATCTGGTACTGCTTTGCATGTTTGCATCCAGGGAATTCCAAGAATCATCGTCTCATTCATGTGTTCATCTGGTAAGCATACCAACTGATGAGGACATGAACATCCATGTACTATCACGTTCAAGTTGACTACTTCCAATGTTGGTGTTGGGTTCTTGTTGCATCCTTTGATTGTCGCTATTCTTGCTGTCAAAGACTGACTTGTTGCTTTCTTGTACGTGGAATAACTGAATGCATTTACTCTAGCTCCTGTGTCGACCAAAGCATTTGTGCTATGATTGTTGAGTTGTAATTTGATGCGCAGGTCCATTCCGTCTAACCATTCATCATCTGTTGAAACTGCATCTTTAGGCAATTCCCATTGTCGGTAATCTATTTCCAGAGTGTTGATGGAAATCGATATCTGTTGATTCCTGAGAGCAGCTTTCGGTTTCAGTACCCGAAGCCAAGCTTCCTCTTGGGCTTCATCAATAACTTGATGTTGTTTAATCCTCCTTTGCTTGGCTATATGCATTCTTTCTAGCAATTCATTGGTTAGCGGAAAATTGTATTTCTTTAAACGGCATCCACTAATCCAATTAGCCATCGGTTCACCATCTAGGGTGGACAACTTTACTGCTCCACTTGGAGATACATCTTCAATGATAAACGGTCCGTTTCCATTTTTCTTAAACTCGAAAATGTGTTTCTTAAGGGAATGGACTCAAACTAAGTCCCCTTTCTTGAAGATTTTTGTTATTAGATGGGAATCAAAAAACTGTTTTTGTTTTCGCTTTTGTGTATAGATATGAGCTACAACAGTTAGCCTTTGCTCATCTAGCTTTTCTATCTTCAAGTCTTTCTGACAATTCATGTCCAGTCCACTCAAGATACTTAGCTACCCTTAGGTACCGGTTTTTCTCCTCATGATTAATGCATAAGAGAAATATTCCATCTTGATTTCTTTTGTATAGCCTACTAGCTAGTAATTGATACATAGACGATTGCTCGATTAATTCGATTGTAATAGGAAGTGGTATTTGTGAATCCACTTGAGCTATTTTCATCAACGATACCATGTTTTCTGACCATCGAGGTATCATTTCCACGGAGAACAAGTAGGCATCTGGTAGATCATCGTCTACCCCTTTAGGTGATTCTCCTGAAATAATCCTTGATAAATGATCTGCTCTTTGATGTGTAGTGCCCTTTTTTACAACCACAGTGAAATCAAATTCTAGAAGAATGATGAACCATCTCACTATTCTTCCTGTGCTGCATGGCTTGTTGACCAAATACAACAAAGCTTGGTGGTCTACAAAGAACGCAAACTTGTTAGCTAATAGCTAATGTCTATACTTTTTGATGGCGTAGATCATTCCTAACCCTTCTCTTTCAGTGGTATGTTTTTTGCCATGTTCACCTATCGCCTAGCATAAGAAATAGGAAAGTCAATTTTCTCGTCCAGTGGTTGAGCTAGTATACGATCTATGGAAAAATTGGAAGCATCTACATGTATGTGCAATATCTTCTTCCAATCTGGTGCTTTCAATATTGGAGCTGAGGTTAGAGCTTGTTTAAGCTTCATGAAGGATTCTTCACATGCCTTGGTCCACTCAAAGTGAGTAATCAAGATATACATGGGTTTTGCAATTATAGCATACATGTAAATGAATCGTCTGTAACATCCACAATGCCCCATGAAGGCTTGAACCGAGGAATTCCAAATTGCGAGCGAGATTTTTCGAGGAGCTTTAACCGAGCAGGAAAAACAAGGTACTTCATCAAAAAAGGCAAACCCATCAAGGTTTACCTATTTCTTTGAAACACCACCACAAGTGTAAAAGAAGAATTTTTCTCATGTCTCCTTGATTATGGCCTTGAGGGAACATCCCCCGTGGGTGTAATAGTTGGAACCATTTATGGGCATGTCACACAGATAATGGTACTTAGCTATTGCTATTGCATGCTATGGACCTCGGTTATTGCGACATCAACATTAACAATTTTTGGACATAGTGGCCCCATGATTTAATGGATACCATTCTTCAATTACTACCTTCGTTCATTGTGACCAAATGAGGGTGGTTATTTCAAATACAAAGTGAAAAATAGGGAACTCAAAGGAATGTTATGAACACGACTACAAATTCTCCATACGCATTTAAAGAGCATAACCCATGGGGGGGGTGAACTGGTATCTTTGTATTGAAAAGTTAAGGTCTCTACCACTAAGATAGATCTCATGACTTGAAATTAGGGTTTACTGAGATATGTTTTTAAGAGCATTTTTATAGTTTTTTTCATCAAGCTTATAAAAGAAATGTTTTCTTTGATTTGGTTTTATAAAATTGTGATCCACATAAATACATTATCATGCCAATTTCATTAAGCATTGTTGTCAAAAGACAAGGAGTGACATTGCCAACATTTAAGTGTTCAAAATTTAAACGTATAAGATTAAAAGGTTGCAACATCTAGAATTTGACTTGGTCATCATTGTTTCAATATGCATCCAAGCTAGTGCAAATTAGAGAGAGAGAGAGAGAGAGAGAGAGAGAGAGAGAGATGCAAATTGGCTAGAGAGTGATAGAGAGAGAGAGAGAGAGAGTATGCCATTTCTCACATATCCTCGTTTACTGCAATGTCGAATTTCTTTGATGAATCTAAAAACTTTCAAATTGTAATCTCAGGCTAGGTTTATATGAGTCGACGGTAGAGAGAGGCACAAGTGTGTGCATCTTGCATGGCACGCACGGATTGAGAAAAAGAATCACAGGTTTTCTCCAGACCCACCGTTGCTTGGCCGACCCCCTCCCTCCCTTCGTGGAAAAACTCGGTTACAAGGCACTTTTCAGTGAAAAATGCGGGCGGCACTAGTCGAACCATGATCTGTGCGTGCTCAACATGTTGCCACTGAAGTGTGGCTGCTGGCTGAGTATCATTCCCGCAATTACATTGTTGTTTTTTGCTTTTGGCTTGTGTGAACAGACAGTCGGTAGAGGCAATCAAGAACCATTGAGCTTTGCCGTCGGGTTCGTTTGAACCGAACCTCATTGGAAGATGAAAATACTTTAGATTTTTACATATGTCTAGATTGTTTGACAAGTTTGTTATAAAAAAACATGCCAATTAAAATGGTACTCTTGGAAAGGGTGGGGTCCCAAACCAAGGTAGCGTCAATCTCTTTCTATCTGCACAAACATGCATGGCTAAAGAGAGGAAGAGTCTCGAGAAATTTTGAAACACTTAGAGCCGAGTCGCGCCTTGGAGGAGTGGGGACACTGGGGTTGGCATATTTCTACCAATACTTGGTCTCACTCCATCGCCAAGGCAAGTGCCGGGATTTTTGTATTCCCACTGCAGTGTATTGAAAAGGTAGGGATTAAGTGAAGTTTACGTGGATTTGACCTGCACAGCCAGTAGATCTGTTGCGTTTGCCTTCAACTGCACGTACATCTCCACTTTCCACCTCCTCGTCCTGGGCTGTCTGCGCTCAAACCCAGCCAACAAGTAGATCTTTAATATCTTCAAGTATTTGGCGTTGGGTGCGACCAGGGGGTTAGTGGGAATAGAGTTAATACTGCGCTATTTATTTGGGAATCTAGTACCCCTTGGTGCGACCCATCTCTTAAAAGACATGAGTGAAAAAAAAACTGTCGAAAGCTGTCCATGCCGGCGCAGATGGCTAGAGACAGATTTTTTTTTCAACCTAATCTATCTCTAGCCATCCACGCTGGCGCGGATAACTACAGATAGTTTTTTTTTCATTCATGCTCTTCGAAGTGTTCAAAATCCCTCGGATTCTTTGCCTCTTCCTAGCCATCAGCACCTAGAGAGAGAGAGAGAGAGAGAGAGAGAGAGAGAGAGAGTTAGCAACAGCCTTTTCTGTGATCTTCCAAAACAGCTTGCGAACGCGCTACTCGGCTCCTCCTCCCTCCTTCATAGGGCCTCTCCTCTTCCGTCAAGCCTCCACTTTCTATTGGTGGTATCTGCCATCTTGAGGACGCCATCCTCTGTACTTACTCTCTCTACCTAGTCGCTTCCCCCCCCCCCCCCCCCCCCCCCCCCCGCTCTCTATTTGCCCCACACATAATACCTGCAGTATGGTTAGGGTTGGGATTACGGGCATCGGATCGACAGATCTTCGTCGGTGCGGCAGCAATGGAAGTTTGGCGCATTCTGAATGAATCAAGGATCCCATACTAAAGCATAACACACATTGCTCAAAGTGATCTGACCTCCGCAAATAGCACCTTGATGCTCTCTATCCCCTCAAGACAGGTGGCGGGGTGGTGCTACGTGAGGCTTGAAACAAAAACAAGACCCACGTAAAATAATCAAACTGATTGCGAGTAGATGAGCTACTTCAAAACCCAAGCTCTCTCTCTCTCTCTCTCTCTCTCTCTCTCTCTCTCTCTTTCTATATATATATATCGAAGTTTTGGGTTCTCTCCTTGTAGTCTGTCTCACGGCTCTGTTTCCAATACCCAAGGGTCTCCTCTTGGACCTCCAATGTGTAGCGCTCCTCCTGTTTGCTATGTCCTTTCGGAGTCGGACAACCCTCCTTGCCAGCCTTGCCTTTCGGACAACCGTCCTTCCAGCCTAGTCCTGGTCTTCTTTCTTCAGAACCTTGGGAAGGCGCCAGCCTTGCCATTCTCTCGAGTCCCTCATGATCCTTGCCCCCTTCTAGTCTCAGATTGAAAACCCCATTAGGGGTGCATCCCCACAAGTGAAGCTTCAATTTATATCACTCAGCGCAACTTGATAGTATTCACTTGAGAGAGGGAGTCAAATCAACCAGATATTCCTACAGTGACTCTCAGTCTTTTCCATTGCTTCTCCTTGTCCAAGCACAATAGTACTACTGCATGCACTCCTTATCCAACTCTACCTCTTGGACATGATGCCAACTCTAGCTGGGCTATGGATTTGTCACCTCTCTGTTGAGGATCACCTCTGAGCCGTGCTAGCAATCATTGGCTCACCACGTCCCATGCAGTAAGCACATAAGACGAGGGAATGCCTGCCGATGGTTGTCTTGTTGAGGAATCGGCTGAAGTATGCCTTGACCTATCGTGAAGTGGTTGCCATCGTGATGCAACGACTCATCTCTGTGGATGGGAAAGTAAGGACGGACAAGTGTTACCCTGCTGGGTTTATAGATGTTGTGTCCATTGAAAAAACCGGAGGGAACTTCCGGTTGCTTTAGGATAGCAAGGGAAGATTCACTTTGCACTCCATCAGCCTTGAAGAGTCTAAGTACAAGCTATGCAAGGTCTGATCTGCTTGCTTCGGTGAGAAGGGGATTCCCTACATCACTACATTTGATACTATGCACCATTGGCTATCTAAATCCCCTTATCAAGGCCAATGACACCATTAAAATTGAAATTAAGACTCAAAAGGTTGTAGAGTTCATTAAGTTTGACATTGGCAACATTGTTATGGTTACTGTGGTCGCAATAGAGGTAGGATTGGGATTATCAAGCACCATGAAAAGCATAAGGGAAGTTTTGAAATTTTGCACGTAGAAGATGCTATCGATCAAGATTTTGCCACCCAGCTTGGCAATGTGTTTACTATTGGTAAAGGAAGAAAGCCTTGGGTGACACTACCAAGAGACAAGGGTATCAAGTTGTCTATTGTTGAAGAAGCCAAGAAGAAAGCAGGAGCTCTAAAGAGAATTGTGGCTTGAGTTTCTTTTTTGAGCAGGCTTCTCCTTTTGCAGATTGATGTTCCCTTTTGAGGTATAGTACTAGGGTCTCTTTACACAAAGAGCCTTTTGAATCAGGCTTGGCTTATGCTCATGTGAAACTCATTTTTGAGCTCAAGCTAATTTTATTTGCGACAATTTATTTTACTTTTGGGACATTTTAATATGAGTGTATCCAAGCTTGTTATTAGGATTAAGGTTGTGCTTTTGATATCTCAGATGAGGAATTTTGAAGAGGTGTATCTAAGTTTTATATTGTGCTGTTATGGTGAGCAAGAGTTTTTAGAGATGCTTTTTACTCCAAAAGAAGAGAGAGAGAGAGAGAGAGAGAGAGAGAGAGAGAGAGAACATCTGTGTGGGAAAGCAGTTAGTATCATAGAGAACAAGAAGTTGATTTTAGCATCATGCAGGAATCTAACTACAAATGACCATAAATGAAGAGAAGTGCATGATGAGGCAGGTCGATGTAGGCGATGGTGACCAGATGTAGCTTTCGTTGTTGCCAAAGATGATGCGGGCAATGTTGATGCTGAGGCGAGGGTAGGTGGTGAGCGATAGGTTGTGCAAGGTAAGCTTCACACATATAGAGTTAGAGCCTGGTAGGCCGGCACCAGATTCAGTAGGGGCGTGCAATGTAGTGATAAAGGAGGCGGCTACGCTGCGGCACCACTTAGTCCGGCCATCGCCACCATTAGCACCAGAAACACTGCGACCATGCGCTTGCTAAAAGCCATCCCCCCACCCCCCCCCCCCCCCCCCCCCCCCCCCCCTCTCTCTCTCTCTCTCTCTCTCTCTCTCTCTCTCTCTCTCTCTCTCTCTCCCATCATGCTAGCTCGCTCATGTACTAATTTTTTTGGCAAATTTGCATTGACGCTTCCTTCTCTTTTTAAAAAAGAGAGAGAGAAAGCGAGAGGAGAGTGAGGGTTTCTATGTGTGTTGTTGCAGCCATCTCATCTCGTCATCACTTTTTTCTCTCGTCGGCAAGCTGTGTAAAGTTGCCTCGCTATCACCTCTACCTCTCTCTTCTCGTCCATCAAGTTGGTTTTCGGTACAGACCGTCCAATGCTTGACTGTATCGTGCAACTTTGTTTCTATAGTATGAGGTATTGTACGTGCAAGTGCCAGCTTCGATTGCTCAACCCTAGCCAATACCAATTTTTCTTCTTTACAAAAAAAAATTCTCAAACATATGAAGCCCAAGCGAAAAAAATCCAAGCCAAAGAAGAGTAGAAGAAGAGGCGATTATAGTTAAATAAATAGAGATTGAGCCAGAAGATAATATCTTCAAATATTGTGTTACTTTTTTTAAAAGTAAACTTTGATCTTTTGGAATTTAGGAGATAGTCTATCCATTAAAAACTCTTTTTGTTGTAGTGCATCAATATATAACAAACAATAAATATTTTATTGATGATAAAATTTACTAATTGCGTACAAACACTTTCTCGGGTTTGTCTATGCTCAAAAAAACTCGCTCGGTGCATGGTAAGACTCGCTTGAACCCCCTTGACTGTTGTTGGTCTAGGCAAATTAGCAATGACATGAATTTTTTCAATATCAGTAGCTATGCCACTTTTAGACACATTATGTCCAAGGATTTTTCCTTGTCTATCCATGAATGTGCACTTTTTAGGATTTAGGCAAATCCTGTAGAGTCTACATTTTTCGAATACCTTTTTGAGGTGTTCAAAATGATCAGCTCGGATTGATGAATTATACGCGTAGATCATCCATGTATACTTTCAAGAATTTCCTCAGATATTCTTTAAAAGCATGGCTCATCAATCTTTGAAATGTGGCTGGAGCATTAGTTAACCCAAAAGGCATAACCCAATAGGCAAAAATATCTCATTCCGTTGCAAAAGCAGTTGTTGATCTTTTGGGTCAACCAGAAGTTGATTGTATCCCAAAAAGCCATCTAAGAAACTGTAAGCTTCTTTTTTTGCAACTCATTCTAAAAACATGCTCGGTGATTGAAAGAGGTTAGTTGTCTCTAATGGTAGCTGCATTCACTTTTTTGAGATTGACACACGCTCGTAATTTTCTATTCTTCTTGGGTATTACCACAATTGGAGACACCCAATCTGTGTGTTCAATTTTGTAAATGAATTCGGCTTCCTTTAGTTTCTCAATCTCTTCCTTGATTTTCCTGGCAACTGTTTCATTATATGTGTGTGGCCTTTGTCTACTTGTTTTCGCATCATCTCTTATGGGTATAGAATGTTGACAATTTTTTGGATCAACACCCTTGAGATCCTTGTAAGACCAAGCGAAGATATCTTGGTATTATTTTAGCAAACTTAGCAAAAGCTCTTCTTCTTCCTCTGTCAGGTCGTTGCAATGTAGACAGGCCTAGGTTCTTCCCTTGGTTTAGCCAAGTCTATCTTTTTTGCGTTCTCGGGCCCGTCATAGGACTCGCCTTGTTTTTGTAATTCCCTAATAGGTTGTTCAACTATGATTTTTGATTTTGGAGAGTATACTTTTTGTAACGGGAGGGAACACTCATTACATCCTTACCATCCTCTTCCGTGGTTTCCATTTCGGTCGTATATATCTCCTTTAGAGATTTTTTCGACTCTTGATATTTCTTTTTCCGCTCAACTTGTGTCATGATTGGCTCCTTATCCTGTTGGTTTGGCTTTGCTTGAGTATCCTTCCTTGTTTTTCTCGATGTTTTTGATATTTTTGGACTTTTTTTTGAAGGATATCTGCCAATGATTTTGTCCTTGACACAATCATGTGTTAAGTATGGAGCCTGATTTACCCTTGTAATTTTCTGTGGTAAAAGCGCACATTTGTAAGGCCCCCATTATGAGGAGAAGCCATCGTGTGTGAAGGAAAATCACTCACCGGAAACCAAAATTTTCACGGACAAGAATCAGGGGCAACTTTAAAGGCCTCGGGGGTGGAGGCCCTCGAGACTTTTTTTTTGCCGGAATATTATGGCCGGACGGCGGCCGGAAAGTGGTCGGAAAACAACCGGTCGGTTGGCCGGTGGCCGGTAGTCAATGGCCGATGGCCGGTGGTCGAAAGTCAATGGCCGATGGCCGGTGGTCGGAAGTCAATGGCCGGTGGCCGGTGGCCGAATTCAAAAGCGGACTTGTTTTCTCAAGGGCGGCCACACATGGGCAGATTGGAGGGTCCGATTTGGACTTATTCGTACAAGGGCGGCTACACATGGTTGTCTCTCATACGAGAGGGCAGCCCTTTTGGCCTATAAAAGGAGGCCATTTCTACACACATTTCATAGTGTGAAGTTGATGCAACAAGGTGAGTGTGAGGTGGTGAGAGTGAAGCAAGGCGGGAGCTCCATTAAGGGTATAATCCCTTTGTAAACTACTTCTTGTTTTGAAGTACTAAAGCCATTGAGTGGCTGCTTTCCCGTGGACGTAGCCCACATTGGGTGAACCACGTATATCGTGTGTACTCTCTCTCTCTCTCTCTACTCTATAATCTCGTGTATATAAATCTGTCTCTCTCCATTAAGTAATCTACTCAATTATCTATTTAGCTACGTCTTATTTCCTAACAACTGGTATCAGAGCAAGGTTTGCTCGTAGCTAAATTATCTCAAGGAAAGGATTCCTTGAATTAAATGGGAGTTATGGTGGAGGAAGGGAAGCTCAAGATTGAGAAGTTCAACGACAAAAACTACCAACATTGGAAGATGCAGATTGAAGACTATCTCTACCAGAAGGACCTCTATTTGCCACTAGGCGGTCTTGCGAAGAAGCCCGCAACAATGGCAGATGAAGCATGGGTTGTCCTTGATCGAAAGGCACTGGGAACAATCCGGTTAAGCTTGGCATCAACGGTGGCCTTCAATGTTTCGGAGATGAAGACCACGGAGGACTTAATGAAGTCACTTGACGACTTCTACGAGAAACCATCGGCATCCAATAAGGTATTTCTTATGAAGCGCTTGTTCAATCTAAAGATGGTAGAGAATGGTTTAGTTGCAGAACACCTAAATGACTTTAACACAAACATAAGTCAACTTCGATCAGTGAAAATCAATTTCGATGACGAAGTGCAAGCTCTCCTTATACTATCATCTCTACCAGATAGTTGGGACATCCTTGTGATGGCTGTAAGTAATTCTATCTCTGGCACAAATACTCTTAAGTTTGATGATGTTGTAGGTGTTCTCCTAAGCGAGGAAATGCGAAGGAGAAGCACAGGAGAATCATCAAGTGCTGCAATATCAGTGGAAACAAGAGGAAGGCTTAAGGAGAGGTTCAAAAACCAAAAGGGTCATGATCGCTCAAGGCAGAGCAAGTCACGCCCAAAGTCAGTTCTTGAATGTTGGAACTGCGGCAAGAAGGGCCACGTCAAGAAGGATTGCTGGTCCAAGAAGAAGAAGGAGACAGAGTCTCAAGACAACAAGGCAACATCGGAGGCCAATGTGGCAGGTAAAGTAGAGCAAGATGCTCTAATTATCTTATTAGACAATGTGTCTAATTCCTGGATAGTAGATTCCGGGGCTTCATTCCATGCAACACCACACAAGCAACATTTCCAAGACTACACCAAAGGTAATTTTGGGTATATATACTTGGGAGACGATGAAGCTTGTGAGATTGTCGGCAAAGGCACAGTTTCTGTCAAAACTGCTAACGGAAATGAATGGAAGCTTAAAGATGTTAGGCATGTTCCTTCTCTTCGTAAAAATTTGATCTCTACAGGACAATTGGACGATGAAGGTCACAACATTGCATTCGGAAACAAACGGTGGAAGATCTCAAAGGGATCTTTGGTGGTTGCCAAGGGTGAAAAAGTCGGTACACTTTACTTGTGTACTGTTAGCACGCAACCTTCAGCTTGTGCAGCAACTACAGAAGTTGACAGTGCGGTGTGGCACTACCGACTTGGGCATATGAGTGCCAAAGGAATGCAAATCCTTCAAACAAAGAAGATTCTACCAGGTTTGAAAGAAGTGGACTTAGAGTTCTGTGAAGATTGTGTTTATGGTAAACAAAAGAGGGTAAAATTTCAAAAATCAGGAAATAAAAGAAAAAATAAAAAACTTGAGTTGGTTCATTCTGATGTTTGGGGTCCTGCAAGTACACCATCACTTGGTGGCTCATTGTACTATGTAACATTCATAGACGATGCGACTAGAAAAACATGGGTTTATGTCATGAAGAATAAATCCGATGTATTTTCCATATTTCAAAGGTGGAAAGCCTTTGTGGAGAATGAAACAGGTACCAAGGTTAAATGCCTCAGATCCGACAATGGAGGTGAATATTGCAGCCAAGCTTTTGAAAGCTTTTGTGCTAGCAATGGCATTCGGAGGCAAAGGACAACCCCAAGGACACCTCAACAAAATGGGATTTCGGAAAGGATGAACATGACAATCATGGAACGAGCACGAAGCATGCGGCTACATGCAGGCCTACCGCTTGAGCTTTGGGCGGAAGCTGTAAGTACGTCTGTGTACTTAATCAATCGGTCACCCTCAACGGCATTGGATGGGGGAGTTCCAGAAGAGGCATGGACAGGTAAACCGGTGAATTATGCATTTCTCAAATTGTTTGGGTGTGAGGCTTTCATGCACATAGATAGAAGCCTAAGATCAAAGTTAGATGCAAAGTCCAAAAAGTGTTTCTTCATTGGCTATGGAGAAGGAGACTTTGGGTATCGCCTATGGAATCCTGAAGATGGTAAAATCTTAAGGAGTAGGGATGTAATTTTTAACGAACAAAATATGTACAAAGATTACTTGGAAAGAAAACAAACAAAAGAAACAGGTGATGAGTACATGGAGCTTGAGGATGGTGAAGACTCAAGGACTGCAAACGGTGACAATGTGCAACAACGTCAACCAAATGAGGAGCCTCAACCTATTCCCCGAAGATCTACAAGAGCAAGTAAACCTCCAAAAAGGTTTGTTCCTTCCTTCAACCATCTCTTGATCTCAGATTCTGGAGAGCCGGAATCATATGAAGAAGCTATACAACATGAATCCAAAGAAGAATGGACGAAGAGCATGCAAGTGGAGATGGACTCACTACATCGCAACCAAACATGGGAGTTGGTTGAGTTGCCTAAAGGTAAGCAGGCACTTCAAAACAAATGGGTGTACAAGCTAAAGGAAGAAGAAGGTGGGAAGAAAAGGTACAAGTCTAGGCTTGTGGTAAAAGGTTTTTCTCAAAAGAAAGGTATTGACTTCAATGAAATATTTTCTCCTGTTGTAAAAATGAACTCAATTAGGCTTGTCTTAAGCCTTGTGGTTGCTCATGATCTAAATATGGAGCAAATGGATGTAAATACGGCATTCCCTCACGGTGACTTAGAGGAGGAAATCTACACGCTTCAACCAAAGGGGTATGAAGTAAAAGGTAAGGAGAAAATGGTTTGCAGATTAAAGAAGAGCTTGTATGGTTTAAAGCAAGCATCAAGACAATGGTACTTGAAGTTTGATCGATGGATGTTGGATCATGGATTCACAAGATGCAACTCGGATCACTGCGTCTACACAGAGAATTTGGGAGATGGGAAATTCATCATCCTAATGTTGTATGTTGATGACATGTTGATTGCAAGTGCTAACATGCAGGACATCAAAGACCCAAAAGAGGAGCTGTCCAAATCTTTTTCAATGAAAGATTTAGGTGCTGCAAAGAGGATAGTTGGTATGAAAATATCAAGGGACAGGACGAAGAAGACAATAAAGCTATCTCAAGAAGATTACATCAAGAAGGTACTAGAAAGTTTTGCAATGCAAAATGCAAAACCAGTTTCTACACCTTTGGCTGGTCATTTTAAACTAACGAAGGATATGTGTCCAAAGACACAAGAGGAGATAGCCTATATGTCTAAAGTTCCATATGCTGCAGCGATAGGTTCTCTAATGTATGCTATGGTCTGGACAAGGCCAGACATTACACATGCAGTGGGAGTTGTGAGTAGGTTCATGGACAACCCAGGTAAAGAGCATTGGCAAGCTGTGAAGTGGATACTTAGGTATCTAAAAGGTACAACAACAAATGCTTTGTATTTTGGAGGAACTGATATTTTTCTAGAAGGGTATGCTGATGCAGATATGGCAGGTGACAAAGATACTCGAAGGAGCACTACTGGCTATGTGTTCATGGTTAGAGGCACAACAGTAAGCTGGGCTTCAAAGCTGCAGAAAGTGGTTTCACTTTCTACCACAGAAGCAGAGTATGTAGCAATGACGGAGGCAAGCAAAGAAATTTTGTGGCTTCACAGATTCTTAGAAGAGTTTGGATTCAAACAAGACAATTGTGTCTTGTACAGTGATAGCCAAAGCGCTATCCATCTTGCGAAGAACTCAGCCTTTCATTCAAGGACAAAGCACATTGAGGTGAGATATCACTTCATACGCACTCTTTTGGAAGAGGGACAACTAAAGCTAGGAAAGGTGCATACAAGTGAAAATCCTGCAGACATGTTTACAAAGGTGGTCAACAAAGAGAAGTTGAGCTTTTGCTCATCTTCAATCGGCATTCAAGGATAAGAAGCCAGAATGGAAAGCAGTCACAGGTTTGGTTTGGAGATCAGTCTCCAAGTGGGAGATTGTTAAGTATGGAGCTTGATTTACCCTTGTAATTTTCTGTGGTAAAAGCGCACATTTGTAAGGCCCCCATTATGAGGAGAAGCCATCGTGCGTGAAGGAAAATCACTCACCGGAAACCAAAATTTTCACGGACAAGAATCAGGGGCCGGAATATTATGGCCGGCCGGCGGCCGGAAAGTGGTCGGAAAACAACCGGTCGGTTGGCCAGTTACCGGTAGTCAATGGCCGATGGTCGGTGGTCGAAAGTCAATCGCCAGCCGGTGGCCGGTGGTCGGAAGTCAATGGCTGGTGGCCGGTGGCCGAATTCAATGGCCGACGGTCGAATTCAAAAGCGGACTTGTCTTCTCAAGGGCGGCCACACATGGGCGGATTGGAGGGTCCGATTTGGACTTATTCGCACAAGGGCGGCTACACATGGCTGTCTCTCATAAGAGAGGGCAGCCCTTTTGGCCTATAAAAGGAGGCCATTTCTACACACATTTCATAGTGTGAAGTTGATGCAACAAGGTGAGTGTGAGGTGGTGAGAGTGAAGCAAGGCGGGAGCCTCATTAAGGGTATAATCCCTTTGTAAACTACTTCTTGTTTTGAAGTACTAAAGCCATTGAGTGGCTGCTTTCCCGTGGACGTAGCCCACATTGGGTGAACCACGTATATCGTGTGTACTCTCTCTCTCTCTCTCTACTCTATAATCTCGTGTATATAAATCTGTCTCTCTCCAGTAAGTAATCTACTCAATTATCTATTTAGCTACGTCTTATTTCCTAACATCATGTGCCTCTATCTACATCAGGAATTGTTTTCTACTGGAGACTAATGGCATAGGTCATGTTTTCACGTTTCTGGTGTCTCTTTTTTGTCTATACATTTTTGTCTTCGTGATTTTTGGTTATGAAAAAAAAAAAAAATCCTCCCCTCCTTTCAAGAGTAGCTTAGCTCCTCTCACATGTTCTTTTTCTGACCCCGAATCTTCTGAGGTAGCTAAGTGTTCATCTAAATCATCTGTTGCATCATAGTAGAGGTCTAAAAAGACTTGTTGAGCTTTCATCAAGTCCTTGGGTTCCTCAATTTTATCTTCAATGTTGAGGGTTGATATCATTTGGATGGGAATTATGTCGTAGCCATCCTCATTGCAAAATTGAGTAGGCATAAACGTATTCACACATACATCCATTGTCGCTAAAATTTGAGTCCACCCAAATGGCTCAAACGAATGCTCTGGGAAGGATTCAGGTACATAGGATTCGTCTGTGCAATCCCTTTCTAGAATACATTCTTCTTGTTTTAAATTCCCATTTTCTGAAGCTCCACACATCCAAATAGGAGTGTCTTTGTTTAACGAGGATGGAAGCTTAGTTTCAGCCAAAGAGACTAAATCAAACTCTTGTATGGGTGTTTTCAAGACATCTCTATAAGTGTGATCTTTTAGATTTACCCTTGTTATAGATCCCACTTGCTTCAAGTAAAAATAATTGTTTCTCCAATGTTGGATAAGCTGTACTTGCCGCATGAAAGGTCTTCCCGATATGATTTCATAATTGATTTTTTTCCCAAAGTCTACTATGGCAAAAGTGTATTGATACTCAATTCCACAGAAATTGACTATCACTTTTTCAAGCAGGCCTAATGGTCTCTCTATGGGTCGGTCAGACAATTGCAATTTCATTTGGGTTTGTCTAATGGCTGGCTGTCCCCAGGATTCCCATACTGCTTTCATGGCTATGGCTATGTCTGCTCCACTATCCAGTATTGCCATGGTTTCAATGTCATTATATTTTACTAGAAGGGTTGTGTTTCCTTCTTCTCCTTCGTAATGAGTTTTAATAGTACTTCCAAGGTAAGAGTGCATTGGATGGGTGTACAGACATTATTGAATGAATGTTGTCTACTTCTAGGGTTTGTTCAGCTCTTTTACTTGAGGGTCAAAGCATGGTTTGGTGGTACAAAAAGGAGTGTCCTTGACACAACATATGCTTGGTGATTCTTGTGTGTAAAAACCATGGGCAATTTTTTGGAATTGGTGAGGGAAAATAAACTTCTTTTTTAAGTGGACGTTTTTTTAACTTTAGAAGCATGCAATCCTAAGAAGAGGTGGGGGGTGACGGTGGGGCCGGGGGGTGGGGTTACGGTTGGGAGCTTTCACTCCAACACCTCTCTCTCTCTCCCTCCCTCCCTCACACGTCCCTCTCCCTGCGTGTCTCTCTCAGTTTTGAACCTTCTTGCCTTTCTTGCCGCCTCCATAGCCATCGAGCTGCTATGTTCTCTCTCTCTCTCTCTCTCTCTCTATTTGACAAGGTACAAGGTGGCCCAAGCAATGTTCAGCAGATGCACATCAATTCCATTAGCACTAGTATTCCAGATGCATGTACCAGTAATTAGGCTTTTCTTCGTGATTATTGGGCTGCAAAGAAACGTGCACAGAGAAGCAAGGAAATACATCCCACGTCTGCTCTTGGATTATCGGAAGCCACGTCAAGAAAGAACATTTGTGCAGCGATGGCTCGATGTTGGCGCAAGCAAACAATAGGGATTGCAAAGAATGAACATAAGGAAATATTCCGGCAACTCCTGGACCACCAAACATTTTCCTTGCTACGACCATCAAATTTCAACAAAGTCAAAGACACTGTTGTATCGGGTGTGCGCAAGACTTTGACTCAAATCAAGGTCCCTCATTCAGCAAGTGAACTTTTTGTAAAGAAAAGATCTTTAGCAATGATTCTGAACAATAATACAAACTCACAATCAGTAAACCAATCTAGAATGGCTAGTATCCTGGGGATCCATCGAAGGAATATAGCTACAGCAAGCTCACGGCTAGAGAATAAAGATGAAGATGAAGTGTTGCCATTGAGTGCTTGTGAGAGACAATTGCCACGAGGAATCGTTATTACCAATGAAACAAGAGATTTGGTATCTGCCTTTTGGACATCAGAGAGCAGAGTTTCATCCAACAAGAAATACATATGCAAGATGAGAATTGGAAGGAAAAGTGTCGTCAAACATCCTATACATCTACCCGACGAATCTCAGGTACCAACAACTTCTAGTAATTGAACATCTTGTTTGGTGCTACTTAAGGCTTATTTGGTCCTGACAGTGCCAAATTTGGTAGTCTGCTGTACAGAAAAGGGTGTTTACAATACCAAAGAATATCTATAAATTACCAAATCCTAGCTATCGAGTGCCAAAGCCTATCCATAGAGTTAAAAACCCTCTCTATAGAGTACCAAAACCTAATTATCCAGTACCAATGCCTATGTATAGAGAACCAAAGTCTATATACGAGTACCAAACTCAACGGATACCACCAAAGACTCTGTAGAGTACCAAATCCTATCATTATAGGACCAGGATCTATTTACAGGGTACCCCACACTTCTGATAGTACGAAAGCCTATATGTAGAGTACCAGATCCTGTCTATCGAGTACCAAAGGCTATCTATGGAGTACCAAAGCACATCTGTAGAGTACCAAATCCGGTGTATCGAGTACCAAAGACTATGTATGGAGTACCAAAGTAGATCTGTAGAGTACCAAATGCGGTATATCAAAAACAAAATCCTAGCTATAGAGTGCCAAAGCCTATCCATAGAGTTTCAAACCCTCTCGATAGAGTACCAATACCTATTTATCCAGTACCAATGCCTATGTATAGAGAACCAAAAACTATTTACAGAGTGCCAAACTCATCGGATACCACCAAAGACTATCTGTAGAGTACCAAATATTCTCTGTAGAGTACTAAATCCTATCTGTAGAGTACCAAAGCCTATCACTATAGGACCAAAGTCTATTTACAGGGTACCCCACACTTTTGATAGTACCAAAGCCTATATGTAGAGTACCAAATACTGTCTATCGAGTACCAAAGGCTATCTATGAAGTACCAAAGCACATATGTAGAGTACCAAATATGGTATATCGAGTACCAAAGCCTATCTATGGAGTACCAACTCAGATTTGTAGAGTACCAAATCCGGTATATCGAGTACAAAATCCTAGTGATCGAGTGCCAAAGCCTATCCATAGAGTTTCAAACCCTCTCGACAGAGTACCAAAACCTATTTATCCAGTACCAATGCCCATGCATAGAGAACCAAAGTCTATTTACAGAGTACCAAACTCATCGGATACCACCAAAGACTATCTGTAGAGTACCAAATCCTCTCTGAAGAGTACCAGATCCTATATGTAGAGTACCAAAGCCTACCACTATAGGACCAAAGTCTATTTACAGGGTACCCCACACTTCTGATAGTACCAAAGCCTATATGTAGAGTACCAAACTCATCGGATACCACCAAAGACTATCTGTAGAGTACCAAATCCTCTCTGAAGAGTACCAGATCCTATCTGTAGAGTACCAAAGCCTACCACTATAGGACCAAAGTCTATTTACAGGGTACCCCACACTTCTGATAGTACCAAAGCCTATATGTAGAGTACCAAATAATATCTATAGAGTACCAAAGCCTACCGACAGTACCAAATCTACGGTACCATATTTGGAACTGTCTAAAGCCAGTTTTGGCACTCCTGCAATAGTGGAATTTTACCAGTACCATGAAGTTGGTTTTTTTTTTAATCAATTTGTTTTTGTGCCATAGGTTGAGCTGTACCAAAGATTCAAGAAGGCTCACCAAACAGTGGTAGTGTCTCTTAGATGCTTCAAGGCATTGAAGCCATACTTTGTACGGAAGTTGAAGGACAAAAATACTTGCTGCTGTGTGGTTCATGTGCAGATGCTCTATTTCAAAGAGGCCCTTAATCAAATGTGACAGAATAAGTTTGGGAACCATGGGAAAGGTCACCTTTTCACTTGCTCCATTTGTTGCAGAGGTGATGAGAGAGGAACGTGTTTTGCAAACCAAGCAGTGTGTTAGCACATCACCGGTATGTGGGAATCCATCATGTGCCCAAAGCCTCCAAATTGTGAATACCATGCAAAGAAATGCTTGATGGGGGACTGCTCACAATGTGGAGTACGGAGGTTGACATTTTGTCCCAATGAGATAGCAGAGGATAGCAAGGAGGTGTCTGTGAAGGTTTTCATGGAGGTTGGAACAGGACAGGTTCACGAAGGTGGGAGTGAGAAGAAGAGAAAGGACTTGATTGTGCAACGGATGAAAGGAGGGACTTTTCTTAGCCTATTTTTATCCCATCTGACAGGCTTCATCATGCACAACTTTGTCTTCCGCTAGCAAGCCCAACAATTCAAGGACTGTTTGCAGAATTTTTGTAGCAACGTTGTAGTATCTTTTATTGACTTTGCGGAGAATTATTCCTTTAAAGTTTAGAATGAAATTCAGTCAATGCATTGGTGGTCTACCCAAGTCACAATACTTGTGCATCACTTATTTAAGAAATGCAACAGGTGGTACATAGAAGACGCTACACTTCTACATATCGGATGACAAGCAGCATGACACATTGTTTGTACAACATTGTTTCTTGCTGCATGACAAGTGAAAGAACGAGGACATTCTCTGCAACAACATTGGGTTTGGTCAGATGGTGCTGCTTCACAATTCAAGGCCCGTAAACCTTACTATTTTGTGGCCAGGTACTATCAAATGACAGGCTTGCACATGATGCATAACTTCTCTGCATCCGGCCATGGAAAAGGTGAGCATGATGGGGTAGGGGCAGTCATCAACAGAACTTTGACGCATGAGGAATTGAAACCAGATGGGTGGCATATGAAGTGTGCAGCCGATGTTGTCAACTTTTTGAAAGCAACTTTTCAGCCAAGAGATCAGTCTCAGAGGTGTCATACGCAAAGAGTCTTTTGGCTTATTGGCGTGGATGAAGTGTAGCGCAATCTACAATGGGACTGTGAGCGCATTTGTTGGCTCCCACTTATTTCATTGTGTTGATGGCTATTCATAGGACAACCGCACCGCCATACGCTTTCGATCACTTTCATGCTTTTGTGATCCGTGTATGTGTGGGTTGTGGAGAAGATGCAGGAACAAAATGCACATTGAAGAATGGAAATATGTTTGCATCAAACCATTGCCAGAGTCCAGGGATACAATTAGGGATGACGAATCAGATGACGAGGAGGAGGGTGGAAATTCAACATCGATTCCGATGAGTCAAGTGTCCAACCTGCCACTATATGAAGGATGCCCTGAAATGTTAAGTGGCATGCTGTCCATAGGGGATAATTTTGCAGTGAAAGTAGCTGAGGCAAACGAAGACTTCTACATTATCAAATGCACAGAAGTGTTGTACCAAACGGTGAAAGCACAAAAAGGATAAGTGGCATAACAAAATTGTTAGAGGAGGGAAGGTTGTTGAAGGATTTTTTTATGGCCAAGTTGAAGGAAAAGCTGATCCATACCGGCTATTGGATCACACATCTCCGGTAATGATCTACTCACATCTTGTTAGGGCCATACATTTCCTGATGGAGCCTATTGCAGGATCCCTAGGTCAAATTTTACAATACAAGTTGTCTACTGAAGTATATGAGAGGATATACAATAGCATGCCATATCATGATGATGAGAGCAACGAAGGTCCGTCCATGTTACTTGAGGGCATTGAGAAGCCCTGATTGAACAACTGAGTCCGGTAGTCAATAGTACCAAATCTGGTAGTCAATAGTACCAAATTTGGTAGTCAACAGTACCAAGTGTATTCCGCACTATGTGCTTTTTAGTGACTGAGTCAACTTGACTTTTGGCCCTGAGATTTATCTGTTCTCTCTATCTAGTTTTGTGTTGGTATGTTACCTTTCATTACATTATTGTTTCAATTGTCCTCACTATATGTGCATTAAAGTACCAAATTTGGTACTTTTTGGTACTGTTGAACTTGGGTGCACGTCTGTCCAGTATTACATTACCAAATTTGGTACTTTTTGGTACTGTTGAACTTGGGTGCACATCTGTCCACTATACAATACCAAATTTGGTACTTTTTGGTATTGTTGAACTTGGGTGCACGTCTGTCCACTATTACAGTACCAAATTTGGTACTTTTTGGTACTGTTGAACTTGGGTGCACGTCTGTCCACTATTATAGTACCAAATTTGGTACTTTTTGGTACTGTTGAACTTGGGTGCACGTCTGTCCACTATTATAGTACCAATTTGGTACTTCTTGAACTTGCTATATCACTTATGGTTTACTTTAATGCTCTATCTGGTTCTGTGTTGGTATGTTACCTTTCATCACAATACTGTTTCAGTTGTCCTCACTATATCTCTACTTTTTGGTACTGTTGAACTTGGGTGCATGTCTCTCCACTATTACAGTACCAAATTTGGTACTTTTTGGTACTGTTGAACTTGGGTGCACGTCTGTCCACTATTACAGTACCAATTTGGTACTTCTTGAACTTGCTGTATCACTTATGGTTTACTTTATTTCTTGGTATTTTCAGTTTTTCTATTCGTATTTGATACGACCACCTTGAGCAATGTCTAGAACTACGTTGATAACGTGAAAGGTATGCCAAACATAGATGCTATCTGCCTCAAAAATTAAAATGTTGGGCAACCTAGTTAGCTCCAAGAGGTTTCAACAGAATTAGTCAGAGGTTTCAACAGTAGAGACCAAGTTACCAAGATAGTCTGAACAAGAAAAGTGGTTTTCCATTATGTATAGTACCGGGTTACAAAATTCCACTATTTACATGATTATGGTAATCTCCTAGCTCGGGGGATCAAATTTATAGGAGTACCCTTCCATCTGTATGAAGTAATCAGTAATGTACCCAGAAATATCGTCTTCAGTGTCAAAGACTGGGTTTTTGCGAGTGTACGCTGTTGGGTACCGATCCCTTATCCACCTGAGCAACCAAGGCAAAAAAAAATCCAGCAAGTAAAACAGGTAATCGGTTCGTACTACCATGGGATCGTATGATCGGATTGCCATACAGTTTTCATAGTCATTTTTAAGAGACTTGTATCTACAATCACAAGAATAGTGTTGCTGGCATCGAACTTCGGGTGCCTTGCCCACATCGTCCGTAGCTTCTTCAGGAAAACAGGCTTATCGCCCATGTCTTTGGGCACAATCGGCACCTCCGACATACGGGGCCACCATATTTCGCAGTCCTCTTGGGAGAGAATATCTGCTAATGCCAAAAAACGAGGTTAGAGGTATGCGTAACTTATGTCCTACAACATTCAAAGCGGGCATGCTTTACCTGCAAAATATTTTTGCGTTCTATGGTTGGGGAAGCATGCGTTCACCATGTGTAACAGTTTTTCCCTTCTACAGCAAGACCACAACACTAGGTTGGCTTTCTGTTTAAGCCGTAGGATGAACTGCTCCACATCCGGCCTTACAAGACAAATTACATCCTTTTGGAGATAGACTACCCGTGGCATGTGCTTCTCTTCCAGGCATTGAAGGGCTTCAGAGATTTCACTGTAGCTGGTTATTAGCATGCCATTAAGATCAAGCACAATCATCCGCCCGAGTCTAGCAGCCACATCAGACTACAGCAATGTGCTTGCCGGTGTCTCGTCTAGCCACCAACTTACTACAACACCAACAGACATAATGAGTGGGGACAAATACACAGTGCAAACATCATATCTAAAATAGAAAATTGGAACAAAAACTACCAAATTTGGTACTGTATTGCACAAGTGATAAGGACTATCCGATACAGCAAGTTCAAGAAGTACCAAATTGGTACTGTAATAGTGGACAGACGTGCACCCAAGTTCAACAGTACCAAAAAGCACCAAATTTGGTACTTTAATGCACATATAGTGAGGACAACTGAAACAGTAATGTAACGAACGGTAACATACCAACACAGAACCAAATAGAGAGAATAGATAAAGCTCATGGCCAAAAAATCAAGTTGACTCAATCACTAAAAATCACATAGTGCGAAATACAACAGATTCTCACTGGCTATAGTTTGCATGCACGGGATAATTGATCACGGGCGCGATTGCGCTTCTTTTTCTGCAAATCGAAAAGTTCCTGCAGAGTCACGGAATTAGGGGAATCACCTCTCCGCTTCGAAACAACATCGGCAGCAGTAGAGTCAACGCCCCCGTCGGTGCTGTCCACAACAATATCGTTCGCAAGTACTTCTTCATGCTCATCCTCGGCCTCCCTCCGATCTTTGTTGCCTTCCGACCCCTCTTTGGCCTCCCCTTCACTCCCATTTGTGGTTTCCACCCCCTCCCCAACACCCCCCTTCGTGGCTTCTTCCTCCGTCCCTTTGGGTTCTTCCTCTCCCTTCTTGGCCATTGCATCATCGAGCTTTGTGTGGCAGCATCCTGGCTTTCCTCCGCATCCAGCTCCACAACAACAGGGACTTTACCTTCCTCCTTGTCCTTAGTCTTTTTACCATCTCTGGCCTCCTCCTCACTTTTACTTTTGCTGTCACCTGTCTTTTTATCATCTCTGGCCTCCTCCCCACTTTTACTTTCATTGTCACATGTTGCCTCACATCTTTGCCCTGTCACATTGTCTTTCCCTACAGAATTACCTTGCTTCAGATCATGGAGAACATCTGATATCTCCCTTGTCACCTCATCCACGTCCCATATTCGACTTGCAGCCAACTTTGTGGTGTGTTGGTTAGCAATTGCAGCATCCTGCTCCTCTGCAAACACAAAGAAAGACAGCACATACTAACTTGTATGAAAACCTCACTGAGTTGCAAGTGTGCATATGTATTAAAAAATGCACACATACTTACTCTTGACAACTTGAAGCCCACTGGCCCAGGACTTTGCCAAATCAGAGATTACCATATTACAACCCGGCTTGACAAGCTGATCCCTGCTTTGTAACAGAGCACTGAAGCACAAGGGATGATACCGGTGTCGGCACTCTAGCATGAAGGTTCCGACTACATGTGCACACTCCAAGGGCTCACCGCATGCAACACACATACCAAACACCGGGATCACATTTATCGAATCATTAACCTGGGGCCTATGATATAGCAGGAACCTCTTCCCAAGCCTGATATCAGACAACATCTCCTTCACAAATAGGGTATGCTCTTGACCTTCCTTTCATTTTTTCTCCAGAGTGTCATACTCAGCCTGTTGACAACCAGCGGTCCCAATTAGTTTCAAAAACTACCAAGAAGTCATACCGAGATTGGTACTTCTAAGTACTGTACTACCAAACAGAACCCAAACTACCAAAACCACCAAAACTACCAAAAACTACCAAACTCGGGAATCATATAGTACCAAAAATATATAAATACCCTCAATGCAGAACTAAACTACCCAAACCTTATCAAAACCACCAAAAGACACTTTTTGCAACACTTTCAAATAGTACCAAAACTACCAAAATCAAACTACCAAACAAGCTTTTGGCAGCACTTTCAAATAGTACCTAAAAGTATCAAAACTACCAAAACTACCAAAATCAAACTACCAAAGCCACTTTTTGCAGCACTTTCAAATAGTATCTAAAAGTACCAAAAATACCAAAACTACCAAAGCCACTTTTTGAAGCACTTTCAAATAGTACCTAAGAGTACCAAAAGTACCAAAATAAACTACCAAAACCACTTTTTGCAGCACTTTCAAATAGTACCTAAAAGTACCAAAACTCCCAAAACGACCAAAATCAAACTTTCAAATAGTACCAAAACAACCAAAACTACCAAGATTACCAAAGAAACACATTTTGCAGCACTTTCAAAAACTACCTTCAAGTACCAAAACTACCAAACTTACCAAAATCAAACTACCAATTACACTTTTGCAACACTTTCAAATAGTACTTAAAAGTACCAAAACTAGCAAAACTACCAAAGCTATCATAATAAAACTACCATAACACCTTTTGCGGCACTTTCAAAAAGTACCTTAAAGTACCAAAACTACCAAAAAGTACCAGAAATACCAAACCAAAAGACAGAAGGAAACCATGAACTACCTAGAATAAAAACGATTCTACCAAAAGTACCTAACACTACCAATCGCACCAAACCAAGCATCAACAGTTCTATCAAAGGTACCTAACACTACCAATCCTACCAAACCAAGCATAAACAGTTCTACCAAAGGTACCTAACACTACCAATCCCACCAAACCAAGAATAAACAGTTCTACCAAAAACTCCCAAAACTACCAGCACTTGTTGCTCTAGAATCTCCTTGTCGAGCAATGACGTATCTTCACTGATTCCGTATCGGTGTAGCATCCTTTGACTGGCAGCCAAATCAGCTTCTATCACATTGATTTCTGCGTCATCACCAGTGTTGGCCTCTCTCAGTGTTTCCAGCTGGGTCTCATATTCCTTGATGTCGTTCATAATCTGCTTTACAAGTTTATTGGAACCCTCCGCCCTCAAGAGTGTTTCCTTCTTCTGATTCAGAGACATTGTCAGCTCTTTCAGCCTATCGGCTACCCCCACACATGTCTGAGGGACTCTCCCAACCATAGCTTCAAGGTCCGCAATATAATTAGGTGTCTTCTCCTCATGACGTTGTGGGGGGACTTTCTTTGTAGGGGGCATAATACCGATTGGCGTAAGTCGGGGCTTCTTGGTATTTGACGGGTGGCCTCCTTGGGACACACCGTTTGCCTTTCGCCAATTCTCAACCTTCTTTTCCAAGCCTCCTGGTCAGGAGGAACACATGTTGAGTACACTCTCACCAAACCTGGCTCCTGCAACCCTGTGGCCCGCAGGGTCCTTTGTGGCTGCATGACACTTCTCATATGCAAAATATCGCGCAAATTTTGTAGTGATCTCCCCACATGATGGTGGGGCTTAGTACACCTTATGAAACAGGAACCTGCATTCATCCTGACGTTGTAGCTGCACGTGATTTAAGTAAATCTTTGTCTTCTTCTGACTGGAATGCCTGAATACAGTGAGCCACTGGTCATCGGGGATGTCATCTTCCGTAAGATCCTTTGGCAGCACCCCCTCCATGCTCAATCCATACTCATCATGAAGCTCTTGTGCTGTATAACAGAACTTTGTCAAGATAGGGTACTCCTCCATCTTGTTTTTTCCTGCGATCTGGAAACAACACGCAAGTAAAGACATGCCCTCATTCCAGCAGTCCAAATACCTGATTATTCACCCTATATGCCTCATTTCAGTTGTGCAAAACAAAACACATGGAATGAAATGAATGTATCTCATTCAGGTGACAATTGCAAAATTCAGTTGTGTACAGAGCCAAATTTGGTAGTGGTTAGTATCAATTTGGTATTGGTTAGTACCAAATTTGATACTAACCAAATTTGGTTATGCTGACAGCCCTACTGAGCTTCAACTTTGTGCTATGCTCATGCACAAGATATACTGATTTTTGCACTTGCATGCATGCAAGTTAGCAATCTAAAGAGCAGCTTATCCATGTAACTTTGTAACTTTCCTAAACCCTAAATTCCTAAGAAAATCCCAAACATGCACATGTACTTGCTGCATGCAAAAAAAGCAAATGCATATCTCATCAGATAAAAGACATGTAGAAGCTTGCATGCATGGAAAAGAAAATGGTAAATCACCAGAAAACGCAGAGCTCTCATAGCACCTACCTTTAGATGTTGTAGATGACCGTGGAGTCTCATCATCGGCAAAAAGAGGCCCACGCTTAAATGAAGTCTCCATGGACACATCAAGTTTCTCCCTCTCCACAAAGGAGGCCCCCTTGCTAGCCCTCGTATTTGGGGTGTCGATGTTCTGAGGGGATTTTGCATCCATTGTCCTCTTCTTCTTCTTCTTCCCATTGTCCGGTGACGCTTTGGCTGCTGATTTCCTCGCTGGCGTCCTCATCTTCCTGATTGTGAGTAACCGGGGAGCTTGTTACCTGTAACTGTAGTGGTTTGCAGAAGGCGCTGTGGTAAGAGAGCAAGGCGGAAGCTGGAAAATGTGTTGAGCAACTGCGCCACTCACAAACGCATGGTACTGTGATGGGACTTTTGGCACGGTTTCAAAACACCACTCGCATTACTTATTGCCCCACCCACATTTTCTTTCACGGAAAGTTTAAATCATACAAATTTCCCTCCTACCATTCTTTAACATAGATGAAAAAAAATGTTCCCTCCAAAGTGTGGACATATGTAGAAGTACCAACCAGGTAGAAGCAAAATAGGTTCTTTTATGTACCACCAAACCATGCTTTCACCCTTGAGTGGTCTCACACTATGGATTCATCTTCGTTATCTCCCAGGTAAGAGGGTAATGTTTTCAAGGTCAATGGTTTTGACATTCCTGAAGCTTCAGATCCACAATCCCCATACAAGGATTGTACATCCACGTTCATATAAGAAGGTAGGTTGTCTACCCAAACTTCCTCTATATGAGCTAACTTTAGAGTTAGGCTCCCATCATTGATCTCTAAAATTTTTTCCCATAAGTGTCCTGGCCAGTCTTCCTCTACAAAAGGAATTCCGTCTAAGGCATCTTCACTGTCCGGCACTATAAGTTCTGGTTCTTTTATTTCAAGGTGAGGTTCTACCACTACTTTGAATTTTTCTTTAGTGTCTCTTACCACAAGCTCCTCAGGTTTTGCGACACTTTCAAGCTTGGGTTTTTGTTTTTCCATCATTTCTTGCATGATTCTTATCAAATTTTGATAAGCTTCCAGCTTAGCTTCTTCCATGCCTGGAGAAGGATAGTTTTTTCATTTGTTTTTCATGTTTTGGCCTGCTTTAAGTCCTGCTTGGTAGGCTTCCAAGGCTGCATTAATAGGATAAAAAATTTTATCAACCAAAACGGATCCTCTAGATTTCACGGTTGTTTCCTTGACTTCACTTTCAGTTTCTTTCAACTTTTCTTGGAATAGTTTTCTTGCTTTCTCCTCGATTTCAGCACGTTGTTTTTGTTTTCTCATCTCATATATTTTGCTTCTGCTTCTTTTGATCCTTTGAGAGAAAACTTTCATATTTTTTGAATCATCAAAGGAGTTTTTTTTCTTTTTCTTAGCCTGAGCTCTAGTTACTACCTTGATTGGAACAATCGGTTCTTAGATGAGCTACTAGGTATCACTTGGACTACGTTTACTACTGTTTTACCCTTGTTTAAAAGATTTTTAGGACAATCTTCCGGTAAGTGTCCTCCCAATTTTGCAACATTGTATGCAATAAGCTTCAACTGGCTTGAGGTTTTTGTTAGGCTCTGGGTATTCATTTCTCCAATGATCATATGCACCACAATTGTGACAATTTTCCGTTCTTGGCTTAATCATGGGTCTTACCATGGGAGGTTTGACACCTTGATTAGCTCCATAATACATTGGTGCGAGCTCTAGTGGAGCATAAGTCACAGTTTCTTTCATTAGTGGTGGATGTGAATTATACCAATCTCCTTCTACCATTACTGTGGATGGACTAAGCTCCACATAGGGTGTAACAAACACTAATGCTTGTTCATCTATGACTCCTTCATAGTGCATGTACTTTACAGGCACTGTATTATGTCTTGGATACGGAGGTTGCTGACCCAACACAAGTTGAGTTCTTTCCATACCCATTGGTGGTCTTTGAGCTTGGACCATATTAGGCTGATATCTGTACATGGGTTGTCCGTGTGGCCTCATAGGCATGTACTGAACATTCCCATCATACTTTGGTCGGTAGTAGCACTCGTGGATCTTATAATTTGTCCATTTACCCTCAATTGCACACCATTTTTGTGGCCTATTTGGTTGTACCTGTTAAGGTATTCCTTGTTCTGGTCCCCTCATAGGTGCTTTTTGCATGTTGTTCATCATGTCGTTCATTCTTTTGAGCATATCTTCTATGGTTGAAAGTGGTGCTGCAGCAGCAGCCATTCCCACTTGTGCTGGTTTAGTGGATGTTGTTTTCTCACTTTGGTTATCCTTAGGGACTTCTTCGTTGAAAATATCACAATTGTCTCCTAAGTCAATAGCATCTGACATGAACTCCTCTAAGGTTGTATGCTTCTTGCTATAGAGTATAGCATGAAGTTCTTTGTTTAGCAGTTCCTCTAGAAATAAAGATACGAGTCCTTCTTCTGCAGGTATCTCTAGCCCTGGGCATCTTGTAATGTATTGTTTCATTTGAGTTGCACAATCCCTAACAGACTCACCATGTTTCTGTTTATAGCTATAGATTTGAGCTACCGTATTATGTTTGATCCCCGTTTTGGAAAAGCATCTACAAATCCTTGAGCTAATGTGCTCAAGTCCATGATTAACCTAAGTGGAATGTTTTGGAACCATGCCAATGCTTTTCCTTCTACTGTCATTCCAAACCCCTTGAATTGAGTATAGAAAACGAATACATGTTCTGCTCTTAGCACTTGCTTAAAGCTTGCTAAGTGGTCGTATGGATCCCGTGATCCACTGTATTTTCTGACCCATTTCAACTCTCAATCTCTTGGTAGTTTGGTCTTGTTCCGAGTCCTTCAAACCAGTCTGTTGGAAATAGTGACTGATGTAGCCCTGGACTGGCCTTAGTGTCACCCAATTTTCTTTGTGATGAGGTGGTTTCTAGTTTCTAAACATTACTTTCAGATGATCTCTCACGGTGTTCATCTCTTGGAATTGTTTTTGGTCCTTGTCCCAATATCCAATCCCCTATAGAATACTGTTGGTATTTGGTTTGTTCTAGCTCCTCAGAAGTCATCATAACAAATTTGTTGTTATAACAATTCCTAAACAGTTAGGTTGGTAGGTCTGCTGATCCCTTATCTTTGATCTTGAAGATATAGATGATATTCATGGCTGTTAGTTATCCTGATTTGGCATGCGAAGTCCACAAAAGATATTTTATGTTTCTATCGTCCCAATAATAGACTCCGATCCTAGAATTATCCGTACTAAGCCGTTTCAAAGGCTTCAAATCTACTCGATCATCTCCCTCAAATTCTAAAGTTGGTGGTCCTTCTTTTGCTGACATATCTGGGATTATCGTGTTTACTTCTAACCCCCATTTGTCTATCACTTCAGGGTTTTTGACTTGTACATACTGAGTTCCGTTTTTGTCCATGTATATTTTTCCTTGTTTGTTTGCCCTGATCTCTTCTTTGAGCTCAATACCATGGTCATCAATGCGAATAGCATACTCTTCGTTACGATCCAGGTAAACCTGAGCTCCATGGCGATTAGTTTTATAAAAAGAGAGTATATGCTTAAAGAGCATTGTCGTTCCGATTTTCGAGTGAGTTGAATAGGAAGACATTTCAGATGTTGAATCCAAAAAAGTGTCTGAGACTTCTTCAAGAACAGTGTGCAAGGAATTGCCTTGATTCACGCTTTCTTCGGTGGATACTGTTTCTCCGAGTATGCCCTGATTTCCTAGTACACGACCAGATCTACGGTTCATATAGACTTATGAAGCCCTGGATAGAGTACTTACCTTTGGATTGACTTGTTGTCAATTTCCACTTGATTCGATTGCAACTTTCTGTCAAGCTATAGATTCCTCATCTACAACCTCATTCCTGTAAAAATTTGATCAAGTTAGCTATCCTTCTACAAAGACATTAGAGTTTTTGCTAATTGTTGTGATACATCTATGTGTATCTCTTCAAATTGAGCTATGGGAGTCAGCAATTGACTTTAAGATTCGACTTTGGCAAAAAACTAAAGGATTAATCTGCAACTTGGAGACTGAGTGAACATGTACCAATTTGGATCCGATTGAACCCAAAACTGCCCGGTGACTTTGTATTATGCTGGTTCAACACTGTACAAGTTCAAAAGTCAAAACTGATGTCTCTGTGTAGCAGTTGTAAATAATCACGATTATTTACTTTTGCTAGTTTTTTGTACCTTTTGGCTTGGTTTGGCAAGTATACGACCAGTTAAAGTCCCTGGACAAGTTTGAATAAGTTTGGACAAATTCTATTCAAGTTTATCAACAGTTTTGTGTCCGTAGACTCTGATTTCAAGAATCTGGCTTAAGCTTCACTTTTGTGATCCAAATTTCACCAAAATTGATTTTGTGGGGTGTACTTGATTTGCTTGACCTTGTGGTCTACTCAAATTTGCAAAATTTCCAATTTTTGAAGCAGATGTAAATAATCACGATTATTTACTCCAGCTATATTTTTGCAAATTTTTGTCTCAACTTTGACATAGATCTGTTAAGCACTTCAAGTTAAGGTCTCTAGCCAAGTTTCATCAAGTTTGGATAAATTTTGGTCAAATGGTCATCCATTTTCTATCCACGGACTAACTTTGCAAATTTGGTCCCAATTTTCAATCCAATGATCCAAATCTTATCAAATTTGGTTTGTGGGCTTATTGCAACATGGTGGTATGCCAACTTGGTCAAAAAAGGTTGTAAAATGGGACAAATGTAAATAATCGTGATTATTTACAACAGGTAACTTTTTGCATCTTTTTTGTCAACTGAGCATGTACACATGTTTATCACATCAATATAAGCCTATGAATCAAATTTCAACAAGTTTGGACAATTTTTTTCCCATTTATACTGAAGATTCAGAAAGTCAATACAAACTTTAGTTTTTACCCAGTTTTTTGTCAGTTTGGTGATCCAAATCTTTTGTGCCTTTACAAATGTTGTTTGTACACATGCAATGAGTCAATGGTATGAACCTTGGTCAAATCTGAGCTGAAAGTTAATAATTGCGATTATTAACTTCAGGCTGGAAATGAACCAATTTTTACAATTTTTCAATGGACAGTCTTTTTATGATCTATTCTAAGCCTATGAATAAAGTTAAAACTTAATTTGGCCTAAAATGTCAAGAAAAAGTAAATAATTTGAGTTTTGACCAGCTCTTAAAATTTTTACCTCAATGTGTCCTTGAGCTTACCCACTGGTTCAAACAACTTTTAAGCTTACTCTCCACTCGGATTGAGTGGTTTGGAGTCTTTTCGTGCTATTTCTAGCCATAGACCTGAAATTCTGCAACTTTCAATAACAACTCACTTTTTTCGAGAGAGCAATGTTCTGAAATCCACCTCGGATCCTACTTACCTTACTCCTAGAGTCTCATGCAATGGGGTTATGGAAAGTATCCATAAACACTCGTTTTCTTGTCTTTTATGGTTTTTTGAGCATTGATCTTAAGACTTGTCTCTTCTATCAATCATCCTCAAAATCCTAAATTATTTCTACAATCCTACAATCCTAAAGGCACTCAGCAAGTACAATTACTTCCAAGCTACCTCTACACAACAAAAGACGACAATCTTAGGCTATGCGGTTTCTAAAAGAAAGTTTTGAACTCTAGGCGTTCCTAGAGGAAGTTCAAGGATAACTTCACAAGACGCTCGTGTTTTTTCCTAGTTTAGGTCTTTTTGATCCCCGGCATTGGCGCCAAATGTGGGACGTGTGTCCAACCTCACTATCCTATCTTATTGGAGTATTAGCGAGAACCACGATTAAATTGTCAATCCATGGGATGAAGCTGACTTGACTAGTACATAGAGGCTACAAGAGGGTGTCAATCTCTTGAAAAACAACTAACAACTCGCATCTAACTCATGCTACACTCAAGTGGCGAAAATCACCAAAAGCCAATCGCTCATCGACAAACAAATCACATCCGTTGCAGCATCAAATGACATCCAAACGTAACGAAACTTCTAAGACATGTTTATAAGACCTAAGCACACATGCTTATGGTCTCAAATCCTACTTCAGGTCATGTTTCAAAATCGCGATTACCAGTGAATTTTTGACCTAGTTGTTTTCGACCCAAAATGCATCTAAATGCTTAGCAATGATGTCCCAATACCCTGCCTATGCTTAGTTTTTTATTTGAAAGTGTAAATTCTTAGTTATGATAAAATTAGGCCATGGATCGGCGATGCCAAAAGCTATGAAATACTGTGAAGTGCTTACGTCAATGTGTAGAGCTCTTACATGCGGTTGCAATACAACAAACGCGACTGCAATGTGACAACCGGGGAGGGAGTAGGAAGTGCGAGAAGGAGAGAGGTGAGCGCCATTAGCTTACACTGTGTATTTCATTGTCCAAAACTTAATAATAACTTACAAAAATTGGATTTTATATCTTAGCCAAGGTTTTTGGTGATCAAAACTAATAATCTGGGAGTTCTACTAAAGATGGCTAATGACAGGTTGATACAATCTGGAAGCTTGTAGCCCCGGCTCATCAATTACAAGGTTTATCCAAAAAAATAGCATTTACAATATTCTTGATTTATCAAAATAATAAGTGTTTTTACAAGGAGAACTCCAAAAAATGGTATCTGTGTTAGCTTGCTGCTAACAGGTACATTGTATACAAGGATGTATTAGCAAATCTCTTTGAGGTGAGAGGCGGAAGTGAAAAATAGACCCGGTGGCCTCTACACCAAGACTATGCACAATGGCCTCATCATGGGGGATACACAATAGGGGCACCACCTAGCAAGATATGCGGCTAGGACGCATACATATACACAATGAAGCATGCCATGGAAAACAATTTCAAGATCCACGCCCAAATGTGGAATGGGGTGGTCGGAGAATAAGGTGAGAGGAGTGGTGAATGAGTGAGTGGGCTTGCTACTCGTGCATGTTAGTAAGGAAGATAATGAGGTAGGGGAAACTTGCGAGTATGCTCACTTATCATACAAGAGGTGGCGAATCCGCACACCTCAAGATGGAAGTAGCAAGATGATAGGAATATGAGAGGGAGAGAGTGTGTGTGTGTGTGTGTGTGTGTGTGTATGGTGGCGAATCCGCACACCTTTACATAAGCAGAAAAAAAAGGCAAGGAACAAGCATATACCATACTCACAATGAGATGTATCCAAAGCGACACAAAGTATGGCACCAAGATGGAGTGTGTTGATTGCTTGCAAAAGATGAATACAATAGGTAGCGTATGGCAGGAAAATGAGAAGGGAACAAGATCATAGGAGGCATAATGGAGAGATGGGAATTGATGGCGAGGCATATCATGAGTGTGTCCACCCTTCTTCTTCTTGAAATTGTGCCTTCAACCCTTAATTACAAGTGGTGTGGAGGTGTGGTGCTCATATTTTGTGCATGGTGATGGTGATGATGATGGTGTTGTGATTATGTAATTAGGGTTCATGCTACAAGCATGTAGCACAAGAGTGTGTATGGATAGGTGTGTGTGTGTGTGTGTGTGTGTGTTTTTCCCTTAGTGAGCTCTCATGGCCTCCTTATATAGGGAAGGAGGAGAGGATTTAGCAATATTTCTATTTGAGGTGAGTGTCCCACTTTGGTGACTTGGAAAATGGGGTGCATGTGACTGTGGCTCCCATCTTGTCTCCTCATTATTTAAAATACCAGAGTCAATAGAGAGAGAAGATGAGAGAATGTGGGTAGGATGTAGAGGATAGGAGATATTTACAATAGTCTAGCTTTGGCTAGACATAAGCTTATTAGGGAGAGAAGAGAGAGGTAAGAAATTTAAAAGAGAGATTGTCAAAGGTGGATAGTTGTTGATGAGGATGGATCCTCCAAAAATGGTGATAGAATCATTCTAGACTTGCCAAGACCTCATTAAAAGAGCCTTGTCTCTTGTAATCATGCTTGAAGACTTGTAGAACCATAGCCATTCTAGAGGGAAGAAAACTAGGGATGGCCCGTGTCACCATTACATGAGAAAACTAGGGTCCACTACAAAAATCAAATCTTTGTGTTCATAACTCCAAAAATTCTAAAAAAATTTGAGCTAAAATTTGAGATCACGAGCTACATCTTTCATGTTGAATGCTCCTTCAGATTCAAGGTTCTTCTTTACTTAAAAAATTCAGCCAAATAATGTATTATTTGTGGCTGCAAAAGTCTTTTGGTGGTCCCCTTTGAGTGGACTTCTCTCTTGCCTTCAAGTGTAAGCTCCTTCATGTGTATGAAAAAATGACCTAGAGTTTTGAAAAGGTTGGCAATCATCTAGATGGAGGTATTTTTTTGAAATTTGAAAGTGGGGTTGAGGTTTGAAAATGAAAACTAGTGAATAAAATATTAAGGTAGGGTGGAATAATATATATACATGAAAAATATATTAGAAAATACTAAATATATATAATGTAATTTAGAATATATATATTTAATGCTTAAGATCAAAAGAGAGATCAACAAAGGAAGATTTCTTCCTTTGCTTTCTTAAAAATCTCCAAATATACTTTAAGAGCTTGGCTCTTGCTTGATCAACATCCTTCATTCACATCTTTATCTTATATTCTCTTTTGTTGCTTCCTTCTACATCTTTGTATCTTTCCATCCATCTTTCCAGTTCTGCTCTTTGATGCCAAAAAATTCTGAGTTTTTTACTCATTTTCTCCATGTGTTCATTTTACTTGACTAGTATTTCAACTTGCTAACTAGATTTTGTTATCTCTTGATGGAAGAATTGTTTGTAGTGCTACTTTAATGTTTCATGCAACACCTTAAGTGTGTGTTTTGGCTAGTGCTTTCACTTTTGACATGTGATCAAATAGTTCCTATAGTAATGTGTGAAACACATAGTTCAAATTTTGGTAGGAAATTGACATCAAGGTGATTGTTTGCATAATCTACCTGATCTTATCTACTTTTTCATCGATCTTCTACTTGTGGCATTTGATCAATGCAGACTCTTGAACTATAATATTGCATAGTTTGATCATGTGTCTTTGTCCTTCTCATGCTATTATTATGTGTTTGTTTCTCCTCCTCTTATTTCTCATTGTTAGGATAGCTCTTGGCAGTTGCTGGATTTGGCACAATGGCTAGTGGGTTTTTTTCTTATTTCTTCTCGGCATCATTGCCCTTGTCTTCTTCATCCTTCTTTAGTGCTTTCAAAACTTTTTAGGAAGTTGATAATTCAAATGCTTTGACAATCAATTCTATGTACCACACATGTCTCTCTTTACTTTGTCTACAAGGTTGTTTTGCACACCTTGTAGGAGTTTTGAGTCCAAGGCCACAACATTTTTTTATTCTTGTATAGCAACTCATGCTCTCGCTATATGGTTGTTGACTTCAAGTTGCCTGACTTTCTTGGTGACCTTGAGAAAATTCAACATGTGAAAAATAGATACATTTATTATTTTTCTTTCACACTTTCAAACAGATCAACATGCATAGCAAAGACTTTGTTCATGTGTACTTGAATGGTTTTCATCTCAACTACAAGGGCCCTCGCTGTGTCGAATAGTTCTCCTTCCCATTGAGGGATTGTATCAAGAAAGGATTCAACATGTTCAATTGTGCCTCCCTTGCACTTCTTCTCCTCTGTTGTGACATATCGTTCAAGGTGGCATAGGTGGACGAGGGTCTGATTATGCAACTGGCTTTTTGCTTCAAAGGCTTGTGAAATATAATTGGATGTGGATCGACTATATAACCTCCCCTTGCCTATTTCACTGAGCTTCGAGTCACCTAAATGTAACTTTTATCCTTTTCTAATAGAACTTGATTATTTTCATTAAAAAAATTAACATATGTGTCATTTTCTTGCTACACTTGTCAAGCCACCCTTTCAACTATTTGGCTAGCTTCTTCTACCTCTACACTTATTACAATTGAAAGTTTGGCAAGTAGTTCATGTCTCTCCTCTACTTGCTTGCTACTTTTCTATGTTCTTTCTCTCATCAGTGCTGCAATCCAACACTCAGCTACATATCTTTGTTGATCAAAGTGCAGTTGTTCTAAATCAAGTGTCTGGATGTGCTTGGCCAGCTAGTTGTGTTTATGTTGCAAGGTGGTAGTGCGGTTGACCTTGGAGTACTATGTATAAGCAGTTTGGATTTCTTGCACTTCTCTCTATATTGCTTTCCCAAACAATTGGGAATTTTTTTTATTTCCTCAATGGGATAGCAATCATCAGGGTGGATTGATCACGAGTTGCAGTAGGGACAATGGATACTAGCTCTACAAAGCCTTGTGGACTCTTTTCCCATTCTTTGGATCAACCACCAATGCGACTAAGTCGAGATCTTTTCATTTTGATTGTACTTTTTCTCAAAATTGCTCTTTTTAATGTGTCTCTCTTGACAAGTTTAGCTACTTTTAATAAGTTTTCAAGCTTGACACTATGTTTCTTACCATGAGGGATGGTTGAGCCTTCTTTGTTGCTACTGGTATCAAGAATTTGATTGGTCATTGTCGGCTTGCTGCCTAGAACTATAGTAGATACACTCTTCTTTGAGATGAGACAATCTTAGAGCTTGATGAGACATTAATTTTTTCTTTGCCCTTGGTGTCTTTGGCTACTATGCCTATAGCTTTTCTAGACTTCTCTTTGCCTGCTTTTGAGGTGTCCTCTATCCTCAGCAAATCCTCTCAGTGAGTATTAGAACTGTGAGCATCTGTCCGCAACAAGATTGAAATTTTTATCCTTTGCATCACATTCTTTAATGAATGCCCACAATCTCTTATTATTAGAAAGTGAATGGGCTATAGGAAGGCCTCTTTATCTGGAAATTTAAAGAAATTCTTAAGACTTGAGTTAAACTTGACCAAATCTAAAAGAGTGGGAAAAAAGCATATTGGGCTTAATAATATTTCTATATATTGGCTTTTCAAATAGGCAAATTTTACCAAAATTAGAGGTTAATATAATATAAATTTTTACTTTTGAAATTTTATTTTTATACCCCTCTCCTCGTATATTGAAACCACTCTCTTTCACTTGGAGGTTATTGAAAGAAGCGCTTTTCAACCCTCTGCTTGTCACGTTATTAAAAGAAGCGCTTTTCAACCCTCTGCTTGTCACAAAAGTAGATTTTCCACATTCTCTCTACACACTCTCTCTAAAATATGTGCTAACACACACACACACACAATATCTCTCTATCCCTCTCTTTCTTTCATAGCACAGTCACTTCCCTCTCCCAATCATTGAAAGGAAATTCTTTGCTACTTAGAACTAACAAAAAGTAGAGATCTTCTAAGGTTGTAGATATGCTCACTCTCTTCCTTCTCTTCTCTCTTTCTCTCTCTCTCTCTCTCTCTCTCTCTCTCTCTCTCTCTCTCTCTCTCTCTCTCTCTCATACTTATCCCTCTTCACCTCAAGCTTGGATAAATGGGAGTCTCTATTATACTTATGTGCAATATTTCTCTCTTTAGCACAAGCATGCGAAACCGTTTGAATGCAAAAAAGGATACTTAGTATTCCCCCTCTTTCTTCCCTCCACAATGTCATCCAACTCCTATCTCTAAGCTCTCTTTGGCCCCTTCCCTCCATAGCTAGCATTCTCTGGGTGTAGCTTCTACACATTGAATCACCATTACACCTTGTCTCTTTTATTAACTTGATCAAGATCACTCTAAATTTCATTCAGTCCACCTTCATTTCAATACATTACAAGCAAGCCAAAATGGTATCATCTTAATTTTGATTTGGAAAAAGAATATACAACCATGTGAGTTGGGACATCCAGTCCAAAGGCTACAAATCAACTATGGAGCATTGAGTGCAAACCAATCAATTTATGGGTTGATGGTCATATTCACCTAAGCGATCCCCTAAATGATTCATCACCACCATTTTGAAATGTCACTAAGCTATTGGATTTAGTAGGTGATGGAAAAGAAGGACTATTTGGAAACTACAAGAAATTGTATTCTATGTTCTTTGAAAAAATGAAAGGAAGAAAGAAACTCTTTGTTGCCTCCGTTGCCTGGGAGAAAAGTATGCCAAGGACATTCAACAAGTCCAAGAGGATGCCAAGGAGATGTCCAAGGACATTCAAAAATTCCAAGAGGCTGCCAAGGAGATGTCCAAGGACATTCAAAAATTCCAAGAGGATGCCAAGGATATGTCTAAGCAGCTCAATGAGAAAATGGTGAATCTCATAGAGAAATAAAGCTGAAAAAATCAGAAGCAAGAGCGGTCGTTGGACAACTATGTTCGACTTCAACACATTGTATGTAATATTTAGCATTGAATCAATCATCTCAGATAGATTCCCCTTGGTTCCATGTTTGCAAATGCAAGAGACAAGCAATGTTAGTGCTATCTATAAGTGGTGGAGCATGAAAGAAGTGTATCCAAAAAACTAGGCATAGATATTTATGCACGCTTTCAACGTGTATTCTATCATTTTTTTGCAATACCAATAAAATTTAATTCAACTGCTTTATCTTCTTGCATCTTTGTATCCTCTTTTGATTTCTATCGTATTGTCCCTCGACAATATAATATACAAGTGTTTTTTTATCTCAATTTTTGTTCATGTGTTTTGTAGTTAAAATTCATGTGGTTGGCTGAAAATCCCCACCACCCACTAATGAGGTAGAGCACATTGATTGCAAAGTTCCTTGCATCATCGATCACTTCATTGTCAATAGGGATTTGACATTCATTTTTTACTTCAACAATGTACTTGCATCTGTGCATGATAATCACAAAACAAGGTTGCCCTCAGATGTATGAATTCTCTACTTTGCCAAAATAATGGGAGATGAGAACATTACCTACTACCTATGGCAAGACGTAGATATTTGCTTACTTGCATTAAGTCAGGTAGCAGAAGTGCTCCTATGGAACTCCATGCTCATCGAAAGCTGGAAAAATGCTATTGAAAAGTGTCTGACACAAGCCAAGTGTTTCTTGAGTGGCTAGCTCTCACATGACACCTACCATGTTAGGCAATGTACTTCGAGGATTGATATGAAGCGAGCTTTTAGAGCAAGATTTTCTATTCTTTTTTCTTGCACAACAAAATTTTCCAAAAATACTCGCTTGATAGGCAATTGGAACGAGCTTTTACGAGAGAGCTTTGCTATCCATCTCTCTAAATTTTAGCTCTCCATCTCTCTTAACTCATGCCTCCCTCCCTCTCTTTCTCTATCTTTTTTCTCTCATGCTTTATCTCTCTCAACCCTCTCTTTCAATGGAAGTTACATTTACTGTGCAAGACGCCATACCAGTTATCTCTCAACTGCATTATCTCTCTATCTCAACCTTTGTCACTTAAGATTGACTGTCCATCCCTTTTTCTCATGTCTTTCTCCCTCTCTTTATGTCTTCGTCTTTGTTATCTCCCTCTTGCAAGCTCTCTCTATATCTCACATGGCTATCACTAGTTCTCTCTATGTCTATGCAAACCCCTATCTCTCTATCTTTCTTGTCATTTCAACATTTCTCTCAATCTATCTCACTCTCCACATCTTTATTGAACGTCACACTATCTGAGAAAGACCCAAATGACTTTACATAAATGCAAGCATCAATTGAACTTTGACACATCATGACGATGAATCAAATTAAAATGGTGCTCATTATATCCCCATTCCATACTTGCTTCCATGTAGTAGCCCAATGCTCACGAGAAGAAGAAATTACGTACGCAAAAAAATATGTGTTGGTATATTACTTTGGTAAATCCAAAGCTCTCACTCAACTTTTGTCTAGCATAATAAACATGAAATCATGATTGCATTGATAAAGACGTTCAACACCATCAACATGTCTTCAATCAAACTAAAAAAGTGGCACCCAAACACCATAGTCAAATGTGGTCCTATACATATCATAAACTAGAAAACACCATAGACAATACCAATGTAGATGTCAATCAAGGGAAATGTGATCCGGGCTCATATTGTTGCCAATCAGTCTCCTGGTTGCTATCTGCATCAATCGCTAGAATAGCACTTACACATGGAGCCTTGAAGCATGAAAGATGCTCCTGAAAAACTGGTGGATCACTATCTATGCAAAGGTAGTGTCTACACAACTTAGTGCAAAGATAGCCCAAACCACCACATACAGAAAACATATCAACAATGTAGGTGTGTTCTGCAGTAAATGTCCACACGAGCCAGCTAAAAAATGAAAAGAAACATGCACATTTTTACTTTACGTAACATAGTCTAACAAGACATAGTAGAAAGTATATCTTCTTACCGAAAGACGTCAAGGCTACGCTCGACAACACCTCTAAGAGAACGTCCTCCAATGTACTCTCCGTCAGCACGCTCCACCAATATTCCGGACTTGGCATCGAAAGAGTTGTTGTCCACGCTCTCTCCATCTCGTCAAATCATAGTTAAGACATTGACCCTTATGATAAAACAATCCTAGCAATAGTGTTTACACCTACAAATTACAATTAGAATGTGATCCAATTGAAGAAAACTACCAGCATCCTTTTTAATCAGCAAATAACTTTACTTACTCTCTCAATCTCAATGGTCTTTCGCACATAAGGATCAAGGATCAAAATAAGGACGGTGTGCATCATTTTGAATCCCATCTCAATGGCATGGCCAGACACAATGCCAAAGTGATCAGTGGAGCTTAAGGTGATGTACCACCCATTGTCTACCACATACTTAAAAGCTATTATGGCCACTTTCTTACTCAATTTTTGAGAGAATTGATTCCATGGAGGAACTGCATATTACACATTCTTAATTTACTTAAAGTTTCAAAACTGCCATAGACTAGAGGTGCCCATTGAGGTATGCATACCTTGTTCTCCAAAATTTCTCTTTTCCCCATCAACATTGGATGAATGTAGAAAATCCAAGATCCTGCATACGATCAAACACATGTATTTCAAACATTCACAACGCACACTACACATAGTTAATCTTTTTTCTCACATGTATTTACTATTTCTCATCGTCGAGAGACATTTTGTAAACATCTAGCATGTTGCCAATAACGATCAATCATAATCTATGGAAGGCATTGCATAATCTGAAAATAAAATATTTCATCAAGACTTGTTAAGTAGACAGAAAGTGATAGCTAGATATCTTTACAAGCAAGTTTACCTGTGGAACCTTGAGCACCTATTTTGTTCTTTTTGGGGGGCTTCTTGGATTTAACAAATTCCAGCCGTTTCTTTATAGAGGAGATTGTACTAGTGTTTACTCTTTTTAAAGAGGTGGCTTTTTTGGAAGTTGAGCCAATACCCTCTTCATTTCTTTTAAGAATGTGCTCTAAAGTAAACAAGAATATGTTTGTCTCACAAACATAGTCTAAATAATATGAGCACTTTAACAATTTTATACTTTTTATAAATGCCAAAAAATGACCTTTATATAAGTTCCCTTCATCGCATGGGTAGGTGCCTTGAGTGTAATCTAGCCACCAAGGGCAATACTCAATTTCCCAAGCAAGCAAACCATGATCTCTCATCGGTAGTGGATACATACACTCCTCAGAAGAGAGGTCCCTCCAACTTTCAACAAAAACTGGCAACTTCTCCAACAAAGTTTGATTGTAAAGCTCAATTATCCATCTACATAAAATGCATTTAACTTTCTTTGAGCTCTTTTACACAGGGACTGATTTATTATACAAACTCTAAGTGCAAAGTAAAATATCAACCATAAAGATATCAATTGTACTACCTGAATAATACTCTCCTCAAAGATTCCATGAGCTCTGGAAATTTTTCATCCGACTCTTTTGTGTTGAGCTTACTCCAAAGCTCCATAAAAGCTTTATCAATGTGCTCCCTTAGCCGATGATGAAACCATGCTTCAAAGCCCTCTGGTAGTTCATCAATCATTTTCCCTTTGATCCTTGAGCATTGCTTCAAGATACTTCCCCAATACCATTCTTTACGCAAGTACATTCAAAATTTCATGGCACTAATATAACACTCAGAAGTAACATCATCTAGACAGCAATGCATCAAAGAGTGCAATATTTCCTTTTTCGTATAGAGAAAACAATAAACAAACCATAAATGCATTGATTCATTTGATGATTTCATGTGCATTTTTGGGCCAAGGATTATTACCTCTCCGGTGATATTTTAGAAGTTTCCAAAGAGTGGACCTTGTCTCTTGTAAGGCCCACCCGACCCTTTTCTCGTACCCAATTGAAGTTAAAAAACAAAGAGAAGAACCCTTGGCCATTGGCGGGGTTGGCAATGGCCAACATCTATGTTGCATTTGCACCAAATAAAATCCAATAAATTTTGTAGACTTACAATTTTGTAATCCAATCAATCCAATCCAAATGAAATGTCGACTTACAATTTTGTAGAAATTCAAACATGAATAGCGAGAAGAGAAAGTGTTTACCTTATAAGCCCTTTCTTTGGATATTTTTTCTACTCTTCCTCGAGCAACCATTTCCTTTTCTGGCACTGAAATTGATGGATCATTGATCTCTTGCATCTCTTTGATAAGAGACGTGTCAAACTCTTCCTTTTGTAGAGCAAGCAGAAAAAAAGTAAGATTTTATAAAATATGCCTACCTTTAGAAACTACATAAAAAGTATATTGTAAGGTGAAAAATTATACTTCCATATGAGCATTGCCAATAATAGAGCAAGAGCATTGTACCAACTCCCTTTAGATGCCTTTTTCTCTCAAGAAAACTCTACCTCTATCCATCAAATCCAATCTTGGGAAAAGTCTTTCATTAGAGAATCTTTGCTTGCCACGGCTAGTTTTTGGAACAAGAAGATCTCCTGCGACCAAAATTTGTGCTCACAGTGGTTCTACCAATCCTAAACCACAATATCTTAAATTAGATAGCAAGAGAATGACATTGACATAGTAATAGCAATATCTTAAAAAACAACAAATGAGCCTACTCATTCTGAGAATGCAGAGCTAGAATAAGCTCTCCCTCTGCACTTCTATCAACATGGACAAATTGACACTTGACAGAACAATGTCTCCACCTTATCATTGAAAATTATACAAAAACAAAAGGGCAAATTAGATAGCATAGAGTAATACAAGACAACCTTATATCAAACAAAAAACAAATCACTTAGACGTTTTTATCAAGCACATACAAGTTTTCAAGCGGTGATCAATTGCCATCCCAAACAATAATTTTTCCCCCCCCTTAAGTCTTCCCACTCAAGAGGAAGGGAATTATCAAAATTATCACTAATTTGTCTCCAAATAGGCCCCCATTCTTCTTTGTCTAAGTCGAAAGCATAATGTTGATCATGGCCATGCTTCTTAGATGACACAAGAAATGGAGCTCCAAGCACACTATATCCATACATCTAAAACCTTTTCACTAAGCCCTCAATGCCTAGACCCACCACTCTAATGGCTTCATTTTCCATCAATCTGCAGAGAGGAATATGAGGAGGTTCCCCACCTCTATTTACAATAAAACCCTCTACAATCTCCTCGAATATGCCACCATGAACATCCTGTCCAAACATTGTAGGATGATCGACAGGTTTAGCAACAATTGTCGTTGCTTCAGCTAGACACGCTTTGGGCCACCACTCCACCATGTGTAGCATGAATATCTCCCGCGGCGGTCACTTATCAAAAGCTTCCTATATCACGTGCGTTCAAGAGGTTATGAATAATACCTCAATATACATACTGTATTTACACTACGTGCCTATTTAAAACACCCCCACCCCCTGTGTATGTATACATTTTGATACATTTTGATCTTTTAATAATCCTCTCTAGTTAACTCATGTGATAGCATACACATTCTAAAAAGTGACCGTCCCGGGGAACATCTATGAGCTCCTCTTCTTCATGCACATCACCCAATATATCCTCCTTCTGACGGACATTGGAAGAAGCAATGGAAGATCTTGCATTGGCCCTATGTCCTGTAGTGCCAGATCTTAATGTGTATCCTTCTCCTAAAAGCAAAAAACAATAAGACCACATCTAGCTTAGTATATATTGACAAATAAAAAAAAAACCACAAATAGCTTAGTATAGTTGAACTTACTTTGAGAGATACCTGTCCTACCACATTTAGATGGTGTACGAAGCATAATCTATCAACTATAATCAATAAACAACAAAATTATACTTAGCAACCACAATTCAAATAGAAACTTCAAAATTTTGGCAACATAACGGCATAAAATGCAATTTCAAAAAAATTCCCATTCCATACTTACTTCCTTGTAGCACCACAATGCTCACAGGAAGAAACAAATACAAGACCACTTCGACATATGTATAGCTCTGCACTTCAATATTGTGTCAATGTGTGTGTGTACTACAACAAGTGTATTTGTGTTTTTGTGTGTATGAAAATGCATGATTGTAAGTGTCTTTGTGTTTGAGTATGCATGATCGTATCTGTGTCATGTATTATTGTGTGGTTGTGTGTGTATGCAAGTGTTTATGTGTGTGTATGCAATTGTATTTGTGTTTGTGTTTGTAATATGAAAATGCATTATTGTAAGTGTGTTTGCATGTGAGTATGCATTATTGTAGTTGCATCATGTATTATTGTGTGGTTGTGTGTGTGAATGAAAGTGTGTATATGTAAGCGTGTGTGTGTGTGTGTGCATGATTGTATCGGGGAAATGTGTTGCTGTGTGTTTGTGTGTATGCAGTACCAATACTACCAGTACTAGTACGGGAACTGAAAATTTGAGATTGGTACTAGTACTACGAGTACCAATACTAGCATTGAAAATTTGAGACTGGTACCAGTACGAGTATAAGTGTATCGGACTATAAAAAGTTTGCTTAAAATGATGTAATTGGCTACCAAAGTCTCTTGAAATTTTTCTTTCAATTATAAGGTTACTTACACAAAAAGGTATACCCATGTGAAATGGATAGAAACTAGTTTACCAATTTACTAGGATAGCAGCACGATAGCAGTACCAGTACTATCAATATCATTACTGGCACTGAATATCTCAGATAGGTACCAATACCATTATCAATACCAATACTAAGTATGCCAGCTAGTATACCAGTTTAGAAGTATCTAAATTTAAGTACATGTACTAATAGTACTAGTACTAGCATTGACTGAGACCAGTACCAATACCAGTACCATTATACTATACCTATATTAGTACCAGTATACTGGCTCTTTGCAAGACTTATGGAACTACCTATCTCCTATATAAGACTACTAGTTTATACACCTTTTTGGTATTCTCGACCTAAACAATGTCTAGAAACCAGTTTGCTAATAGACCAATATAACATTATAACAATATAGACGTGTAGCAGTATCAATACCAGTACTGCCAGTACCAGTACTAGCACTGAGAGTCTGAGACTAGTACCACTACTAGTATACTAGTTGACAAGGATTGCAGAATAGCAGTACCAGTACTGACACTAAAAATTTGAGAGTGGTACCACTACCAGTACTGGCACTGGAAATCTGAGACTGGTACCAGTACCAGTACCAATGTATCAAACTGTAAAAAGTTGGTTTAAGATGATGTAATTGGCTACCAAAGTCTCTTGAAATTTTTCTTTCAATTATAACGTTACTTACTCAAAAAGGTGTACCTATGTGAAATGGATAACAGCTAGTGTACCAATATACCAGGATAGCAGGATAGTAGTACCAGTATTGGCACTGAAAATCTAAGACTGGTACCAGTACCGATAGCAGTACCAATACTAAGCATGCCAATTGGTATACCAATTTAAAAGTATCCCAATTTCAGTACCAGTACTAATAGTATTGGTACTAACAATACTAGTACTACCATTGACTGATACCAGTACCAGTACCAGTACATGTATACTAGAACTGTATTAGTAATAGTATACTGGCTCTTTGCAAGACTTATGTAATTAACTATCTCCTATATAAGACTACCAGTTTACACACCTTTTTGGTATTCTCGACATAAACAATGTCTGGAGACCAGTTTGCCAATGAACCATATTAGCATTATAACAATATAGACGCGTAGCAGTATCAATACCAGTACTGCCAATACCAGTAATAGCACTGAGACTAGTACCAGTACTAGTATACCAGCTAACAAGGATTGCAGGATAGCAGTACCAGTACTGGCATTGAAAATTTGAGACTTACTGACAATGAAAATCTGAGACTGATACCAATACCAGTACAAGTGTATCAGAATGTAAAAGTTTGTTTAAAATGATGTAATTGGAAACCAAAGTCTCTTGAAATTTCACTTTCAATTATAAGGTTACTTACACAAAAAGGTGTACCTATGTGAATTGGATAACAACTAGTATACCAATTTACCAGGATAGCAGTACCAGTACAGGCAGTGAGAATCTAAGACTGGTACCAATACCAATAGTAAGTATGATAGTTGGTATACAAGTTTAGAAGTATCCCAATTTCAATACTAGTACTGATAGCCGGTTTTTGGCTCTCCATAATTTCCATAGTGAGTTACCTCACCCTACCAAAATCACCTAAACATTGTGGCTATTCTTACCTTTTCAATGTACATAGGCGTGTGTGAGTTAGGGGGCTTTCCCCATATCTTCTTAAAACCCTCAGCTAGCTAGTCACTGGGCTAGTTGGCAAAAAAAAAATAAAAAATCAAAAACATAAAATATATTATGACCCATTTGTGTGTATATATTTCATTGTATATAGGGCCTAAATATAGGGAATTTTCATAATTATTTTGGTATTTATTTAAATATTTTTACTTAGGTGTGCATTATTTTCCTATGTATACTATGTACATTGACTCACCATTACCATAATCTTTCTTACCTATGTATTCTATAAAAAAATCATTTCATGCAAGCTTCTCTTATTTTTGAGCGAGAATCCACTCCAAGGAAAAACCTCCAAAATACCTTTCACCAGTAGTCATTGCCTTTCACTAAACTCCTATTTGCTACAGGTATTTTTTCTTATCTCTTGTAAATAAATATACTTCAATAAAAACAAATGAGGTTTCCCTCATTTGATTCCTTATATTTTCATATATCTCGTTTTTCCGTTTTATATGTATATATAGCTGCCACTATTCTAGATTCCATGAATAGTTTATATATACTAGCCTGTTTTTTCCCATTATATCCATGTATTATATTTATGCATAATCCACAACCATGCATATTTTTCAAACCCCTAAGAATCAATTAGGTCATGCTCTCGTGCAAGGAGGGGCTCACCTTTGGAGCCATATGAAAATTCAACAAAAGGGGGCCACTGAAGACTTTTTTGTGAATAAAACAGGTATTTTGGTGGGATTTTTTATATCTATCTCTACTCCGAATTTGAAGTGGTGGTCAAGAGAGAAATGTGGACCAAGAGCTGAATAATCACCTCAAAAATTTTGGTGATTTTTGGAGCAACCACCGGTGAGATAGGATTTTCTGAGTGGACGCCCACTTTTCTCACAAGTAGTCCATAGTCTTCTCTCACCTCTTTCCCACACTTCTACACACACACACACTCATTCCTCTCAATCCCTTACTCAAACTTGCACCTTTCATGGTGTCTCTCACTTTATTCACCATTAAGCTCCCCTCTTACTTCCATAGCTCTCATATGAGCCCTACATGTACATACACCATCTCTATGCCTCTCTCTATTACTTCCAAAGTACAATTCCATCTTACCCCTTCTCTATATACATAAAAGTCATCATGTAAACCATGCTTAACCTCTGCAAATTGAGATATCTCATCAACAGAATTTCCATTTTCATCGCGATAATCAACCTTGGCGGCGATGGCGTAAAGAAGAGAAGCCGATAGTCATTTTGGGAACCTACATAAGTAAGTCCAAAACTTCTTCAAGATTCACCATCACAAGGATTTCCTCACTTCATTCAACCATCTTACTTCAACCATACACCTCATTCTACCCATTGTAAATATAAGATTAACTTTCTAGTGATTACTAACACTAAACACTAACATACTAACACAAAATAGCTATTGACCTAAGCATAAAAGACACCTCACCTCAAGACATGTGCATAGTAACTCTCTCTCTCTCTCTCTCTCCTTCCTTAAAACTCTACTTTCACCTTATCTACCATCAATAATACTCTCTTTTGAGCCCACATCCATGACTCAAGCAGACAAAGAAGGCCCGCAATGTTTTGATATTCAAAAAAATCATAATCCTGTTTTGTTAGCTTGTAAATTAGGATTTTCAATAATCTTAATGAGGGGTCTCCAACCTATAAATAGGCCCCTCTCCTTCTTGTAAAACAACCTCCAATATCTCATATAGCACCCCAACACTCTATGCGTGAGGAGAGACTTAGGTGTAGCAACCAATTTGTGAGCTTCACTCTTGGTGTGAGAGAAGCTTTCAAGCTACACATTGCAAGTGAGAGAGTGTGAGTTCAAAATCTCAAAACCACTATTGTATATGCTCCTCCATCATCAATGAATTGATGTTTGGTGGATCAAAGGCGTGAATCGACGTTCAAATCTTGTGCAATACGGTTTGGTGAATTTGAGGTGACTTGTGTATTTTGAGTTTCTATCATTTGATCTTGTTTTAGAAAGTGTTTCAGTGTGTTTCCATTGCCAGTTTTGTGTCCACTGGAAGAGGGTACTGTGGTGAGAGGTCTCCCACACCCTGAGACAGTGTGTGAGTCTGTGTTGGCAATGTTTGGCATTCACTAAGCATTGAGTCAATTTTTTACAAGCTCTACGATAGAATCATCTCCATTTGCAAGTCACAAATAAGGTATTACGCAAGATCCATTCCTCTCTCTCTTCCCTTTGCTCTAGCTCTCTCTAGTCCATTTTGTGTGTGTCTTGGTGTGAGGTTGCTTATGCGTGTTTTGTGCGCATCTTCTTGGTTGTGAAAAAATTGTCTCTTGCGTCCTAGTTCTCATACCATAACTAGGTGGTGCCCCTATCTTGTTTGATTTTGGATGTGGGTTTGTTGTTGTGTTGTGCTTGTGGTTGCCCCAGCCCCAATTCAGTAGAACGGGGGCCTTGAGGGGTGTTTAGAGGTCGCCTCTCTTGTTGCCCGCCCCGAACCGCCTCAGTACTAACAATACTAAAACTAACAATACTAGTACTAGCACTGACTGTACTAGTATACCAGACCTGTATCAGTACTAGAATTGTATCAGTACCAGTATACTATCTCTTTGCAATAATTTTGGAATAAAATATCTCCTAAGCCTACTAGTTTATACTCCTTTTGGTATCTTGACATAAACAATGTCGGGAACTAGTTTGCTAGTGAACCAGTATAGCATTGTAACAATATAGACGTGTAGGAGTATCGATACCAGTACTGTCAATACCAATACTAGCATTGAGAGTCTGAGACTTGTACTGGTACTAGTATATGAGTTGACCAGAATTGCAGGATAGCAATACTAGTACTACCAGTACTAGTACTAGCAATGAAAATTTGAGACTAGTACTAGTAGTAGTACTACCAGTACCATTACTGGCACTAAAAATCTGAGGCTGATACCAGTACCAATACGAGTGTATCAGACTGTAAAAAGTTTTTTTTAAATGATGTAATTGGCAACCAAAGTCTCTTGAAATTTCTCTTTCAATTATGAGGCTACTTACAAAAAGGTGTACCTATGTGAAATGGATAACAGCTAGTGTACCAATTTACTGATAGCAGGATAGCAGGATAGCAGGATAGCAGTACCAGTACTACTAGTACCAGTACTGACACTGAAAATCTAAGATTGGTACCATTATGAGTACCAGTATATTAGACTGTTAACAAGTTTGTTTATAATGGTGTAACTGACTACAACAAGTGAGGCTACTCTCTTTGGTTCATCTTTTGTGGTTCAACTTTTGTTTGGAAGATTGGCAACTAGTTTGAAGTTTGTGAAGGAACTTCTTCCTTTTGGATGGGGTCTTGTACCAATCTGGATTTATTCATTTGTACAAAATCAGGTATAATAAACCATGAGTACCTTCTCTTCTACTTCTACTCCTTCATTCCACTTTCACATCACTTCATTCCACTTTCATTTCACTTTACATGTATTATATTTATAAAATATATACATTAAATCACTAAACATGTATTATATTTTATAAAAGATATACAATTAACACTTTTAACAAGTATGTAATTAAAAAAATTGAACACATAACAATTATATATTTCAAATAACTAAACAATAAAAGATATAAAAGATATACAATAAACACTTATAACAAGTATATAATTAAACAAACTGAACACATAACAATTATATATTTCAAATAACTAAACACTTATAGAATAAGATATATATATTAAACACTTACAAAATATATATAAACACTTATAAAAAAAGATATGCTAAACACTTACAAAAAAAGATATATATTAAACACTTCTATCAACATATACACTTGTGTTCACACACACACACACACACACACACACACACACCAATTGGAGGCACTATTAGACTGCATTAAATGCAGTCCTTGAACCACCATCTAGAAATTAAAAGGCCCGCCAAATTTGACACCAAATTCCATTGGCAAGCACAAAATTATAGTTTGTACGTATTTAAAAATTATAATAAATACCAGTTTGAACGCACATACATTCACAACCGTCATATATTAGATGATGTACTAGCCAGTTTAAATGTACTTTTTCATTATTCTTTGAGCTGTCTGATTTAATGCACAATATCTTTCGCATCTATCTTATTCACAAGATCCATGGGTCTTTACGTTTACCTACCAATCTGTTTAAGCAATTATTAAAAGTAAACTCCATCTTTCACCTTCATTAACCTTCACCACCTTGACTTAACCTCTTGCTCTAATTTGATCTTATATTGACAAACTTTGTCTTGAAGCTTTCTCACGTCTCCACCCTATAATTTTTTGCTTAAGATAATATGTCCAACATGAAAGTGACAAGAACTTGGAAGGTTGGTGATCAGATAGTCAACCACGACATTTAGCTGAGGGGAAACTCTTTGTTGCTTAGTGCTTACTATTTGCAGATCTTGCTGCCTCCATCTTGCCATTTTCAATCACTATCTGCTCTTATTGAAAGCGATTGTGGCCTAACAAAAGTGTTATTGCAACCACAGTGGGATGTTGAAGGTCATCAACATTTCTTAATAGATGGACCTTTGTTGAGCTTGTTTGAGTTTCTTCATTCAGAAACATTTATACACGTATCTGCCAGTGAGAAATAAAACGATAAATAAATATCTGAAGAGATTTTAAGCATTGTGAATCTTGAAACTAATGGTGACAAAATAGGACAGCTCAAAACTTAGCCAATCGTCATTTGGATTCAACAAAATCCAGGGGCAAAAAAGTTAAAGGATCTATTAGCATTATGTGTAGCTCTTTTGCAAGTTGCTGAACTTCCACAACATTATGATAGGAATTTGTGCTTTGAGTTGCATGCCACTCAAGATAAAACAAAACAAATGTAAAGGGATGGAACAACACTTTGATGGTCACTTGTGGACTCACCCATCTGTTACAACCATGGTGATATCATGCACAATTTGTCTAAGCCATTGTCTGGGATGCATGCAATGCAATTATTTAACATGTCCTCATTATATTAATGAACAAGAATTTGATGGGATAGATTTTCATGAATATTTGGACAGACATGTCAAGAAGGACTATCTTGCAATTGGAAGAGAAGACAATAATAACTTGTCATTATTGTCAGAAGGTTGTTACTTATGTTGCTGCTTGTCCCTACAAAATCTATTATGTTTTTCCTTGAGACAGTACAATGTCACAACTGGCAATACAAGCTGGGAAACAATGTCATAATGTTAAGGCAGGAACCTCCATGGGTGCCATTTCAAGATTACAAAAACTGGTAGGTGCAGTACTAAAAATTGAAAATGCTGGTCCAAGAAAAATTCAAAAGTTGGTGGCACAACAACTAATTGTGCTTAACTCCTTGACTGGTGAGGAAGCTGAAGTTACATGTGATGGACAATTCAATGATTTTTTAGAGAAAATGATGCCACTTGTCCAAACCAAAGGGTTTGAGAAACTAAGTTTTGTTCCTTGAATTTGTTAATATTTTAACTATTTTTTATTTAAATTTCTTGGGATGCATCATGTAGGTTTTTTTCAATTGTTTCAAAGGAGAGGAAGAGTCAAGGTGTTGTTATTGGGGATTGATATGATAATATGTTATTGCTTCAAAAAAAAGTGCATGTTTCCTTTTTTCCATGGGAGTAGATTTCCTGGACAAGGCGAAGAGGATGACAAGTGCTTCCTATTTAAAATATCCACTAAGGGACTAGGTTCTAGGATTGATCTAGTAAATTGGATGAAACAAACCGGAATAGGTGACTTAAGAAATGCGTTGGTGCATTTTGATTTTACCCATAGGATAGATGGTTGGGCAGCAATGTCATGCTCATTTTATGATCCAAGGTAATCTTTAAGTATTTAAAATATCTCATATTTTTTTCATCATTAAATATGAGATGATATGTGTAAAAATATTTATGTTGAATATCTTGCAACATACGATCATTGCAGATAATTGCTATATGTGAAACTAAAGAGGAGGATGCAAAGGCTCAAGTTATTTTTTTGGGAGAACCTTAATTCAACAATGGAAAAGTACGGACATGGTGCAACTGATTTTGTAGGTTTTATGTCTGATGAGACTGGTGCAAATTGGAATTCTATTCGAATAGTCTTCAATGGTGGGCCATATAATATTATAGAGGGGCGTGAACGATCATGCCTATTTCATTGGGAGCAGAGTCTGCACAAATATGCTAAAAAGTGGATACGTCAAAATATAACAAATCAACACATTGATGAGTGTGAGGAATGGAGAGCTTGTAAGACCATTGAGCTTGCATCTCAAAAGGTGCATTCAATTCAAAAATGGTGGAGACAACATCTAACTATAGAGAGCATCACTAGAGTGACCAGATGGTTTAAATGGTGGGAGCAACAAATTTCTTACTGGGGAGGAACCGGTACAGATGTAAGTAGCTTTATGACAATTTATATTTTTAGCAAAATTTAGAAATTTTACATACATGAAATTTATAAATTTTAATTCATTTTTGTTTGAGTTTCATAGGCTAATTTAAGTCCGTGGGAGTGGGCACAAATTCCCAATGTGAATTTATCAAAAAGTGTGCATGCTAGTTGGTTAGTGGGTAAAGGTGGAAAGAAAAAAATTTCCTTGTATGATGCCTGTGTAACAGATGTTATAAATTCATATATTCAATGTGGAAAGCGTTTGGGTTATACTACTAGGAATTATATAGGAACAAGTCCCACAATAGAGACCTTGCTTTCTCGAGTTGAATCTCAACACTCTCCAACTCCGGCCAACATGGCCCATCTAGTACACGAGGCTGTTGCATTGATTCCAACGTATGTGCAGCCAATTTTTCATGGGGACAAAGAAATAGTAAAACACAAAAACAGGGGTAGAACAAGAACAAGTAACTCCCATCACTTGGAATATGCCATGGAATCTAAGCAACAAAACCATCGCGATTGGCCCAAAAAAATCATGTTTGATACCCAAGGACCAGGCATTGCTAACATTCCACTGCAAATTAGTGACAGTGATGATGATATTGGCTCTCAAAAAGAAACAACCACACCTTTGCCATCTCAAAGAAACAATGTGTTAGAGAGTGATGTGCCACGCACTCAATGGGCCCTGAGGAGAATACCCATTCAAAGTCAAAGAAAGTGTTTTGGAATAGTGGGGAGAAAAAATTGTGACAATCTCTTGCATTGTCGCTCTATTGGTCTTGTTGCTCCATGTATATGGTCGCTCTATTGGTCTTGTTGCTCCATGTATATGGTCTGAAAGAATGTTCAAAGGTAAAACAATTGAGCAATGGTTATGGTTTTGTAATAATGATAATTTGCATTCTCAATCAATCAAAAAATAAGTCAAGATTTAACGCTTACTCCGAATGTTTGTCCAGTGGCAAGAGGGACAAATATATCCACACAGGAACTTGTAGCATTGCATCAGAGTGGATTTAGGACAGAGAATGCAATGGTAAATGCTCAACCTCCGGGTGGCAATTGCCAAGGAGGTGGTGGCAGCTCATGGAAGAAAAAGTGGAGGCATGGAATTTCTGAAGAGGCCATGAAGAAGTTGGAAGCATGTAATAGTATGACAACTTTATTTTTGGATGAAGTGGAAAAGTCTCAAGAGCATGTAGTTTTTCAAGTGCTCATTGTGGCCTGCAAACATATGTACTATGTGTACACGAAAGTGCTCAAACTTGAACCTAAGGAGCACATGATTATTCATCAACCCTCTCACGAATGGATATCGCCTTTATTCTCAGACAACCAAGGAGGATTTCTCCCCCCATTTAATTACTCCTAGTTTGGTATGCATCTTTCACTAAACTAGATAATTGCTCTATGATACTAAAAGTGCTTTTTTGCATTTATTTTAGTTTATTCCACTTGTGATCATCTATCTTAGAAAAAAATTATTTATGTAGTGTAGGATTTCAAATTTCAAACAAAAGATAGAAGTAACTTGCAAGCTATTTGGGAGAAAATTACTACCCTTTTAGAGTGACCATTACATGTACGGAATTTATGTCTTTTTTGTACTCTAATTTTAGTCCTATCCTGTGGTAGATTAGTGAATGTACTTACATCCACAAACTTACTTTGATTCAAAAAGCTGAAGCTTGGGGAAAATGGTATTATCTCTATTTGGCATGATTTTTTACTTTATGGCATGCATATGTTGTGGAATTATTTGACTTTGATGGCATGCGCTACAAACATATTTGACTTTGATGGCATGAGTTGTGGAATGTGAATTTTTTTGTTTTCATTTTCACACCGTTATGCTGCCAAAATTTTGAGAACTTACCAATGTAGTCAAGGTTTAGGGTTTATTTGGCTAGTCAAAAGCTATATCAGCTTTGAATTGGTGTGCATAGTGATATACAACTGTAGAATTTTACTTTTTCTCTCTAAAGATTTTAGAAGAGAAGTCATTCTCACTCTCTAGGGTTTATAATCTCTTCTTCCAATGGTAACGCGCATAGATACTATCTCTCTCCGTCAACCACACATATATGGAGTCTTATGATGATTGAAAATTATATTAAATAGATACTTTATGCTATGATACATGTTTGTCTTAAAAAACTCAAAAGTTTGATAAAATTGTCAAAAAAACTTGAAATGAAAACTCTAAAATAGTAAATCACCCACATGTACGAATTGGACTATTTAAAGTGTGAACTTCATAAAACTTACCTCTAACCTGAGGCAGATGTTTCCACCACAAATTTCTCATGTAAGTATGGCTTGACAACAATGTGACCCACTATTTGAGCCTCCATTGCAATTGCCAACTCGATTCAATTTGACACTACGTTTGACAGTCCTGGTTTGATAATGCACCTGTATTAGATCTGTATTTACACACTTCTTGATTTTCTCGAACATCCAAATTCATGAATTCACTAGTGGTCAAATTTGTTCCTTTTCCTATAGGCCATATGATAGGCACTCTAGGAGGACACTATTGTGTGATTGTGTTGCAAATGTTCCAAGTGTGATCCAGGCTATCATTAGAAAACCACATAAACTAAGCCTTTGAGCCTCTTCCATAGACACTATCTGCTCCATTATCCCAAGTTATAATCCCCCAAAATGAGGGAGCTGCCACACCTACAACCCGTGTTTTTATGCTTTTCTTGCACTTTTTGCCTTGTGCACCTAACTATCCTTGGCATTGCACTCTACTACCTTTCCATCTCCACATTGCATTTTTAGGAGGTTCATTCTTAAATTTTACTTGATACTTATGAAAATATTATTGTAACAGAGGAGTTTATGATCGTTCATCTATCTTATAAAATTTACAAGGATCTTTGTGAATTGGCTCTGCAAGAGGAGACCCTTCATATGGCTTCAATAGTTAGAATACTCGTGCACCTTTTAGATCTTCATTGGATAAAAAATACCCACCAAACACCAAGTTATAGGCAAAATAGTGTTTTACGTCAAAAAGGACCTATTGCATATTTTAAACGTTGAACAAGGAAATTCCAGCCCAAACATACGTCTTATGCAAACTATTGAACTTCTGTAATTTGGATTTTAGTTATAGACTTGGAGTAGCATTACCAGGTGTGGTGATGTTTGGGAGTATATTGGATCTTTAAGATTGCTATGAATTGATGTCAATTGTGGGGAGTTTGCTTAACACCGTGTGCAAGCCACCAGGGGTGCAAGCACACAACAGGTGCACACAGATAAGCTCTACGACCATATTTAACATGTCACTCACCTCTTGCGCTATTGTCACTGAGGGCATCTTGAGTGCGCCAAGAAGAAGAAGCCATTTCTACTAACCATCCTCCTTGCTACCATCATAATTTCCACTGCTTGATCGCCTATGTCCCCTCTCTCTCTCTCTCTCTCTCTCTCTCTCTCTCTCTCTCTCTCTCTCTCTCTCTCTCTCTCTCTCTCTCTCTCTCTCTCTCTCTCTCTCACACACACACACACACACACACACACAGATAGACAAAGAGGATAACGAAAGAGCAAACCTTAGTACTTTCAGAATGAGAAAAAACTAGGTTTACAATCCTTATCTATGTGTCTGTTCCTTTCACATATGGGTGTCCACATTTGACCAATCAACACTAAATAATAATGGTGCACCTCTCATCGGTGATCACCAACCCTTGACCATAAACCTATGAAATTGAGAAGCCCGTCGGCCCATGGCTAAAAATATAAAAAAGGATAATAATGGCACCAAGGTCAACAAGCCCCCCTTCTTGATGTAGATTCCATCCTTAGAAGGAAGTTACAAGCATGGCAACTGGAGCACATACCAAGAATGGTAAGCAGTAGTAACATCTTGATGAGAGTAGCGGCTCATGGATGTGCTCATAATCAATATGTCTAGATTGAGAGACATGACCATGTTCTCTGCAAGATCGCAACTCCCCAGCTGCACTCGATCCCTGCAAAATCATCAAAAGAATAACACAGTGTCTGCATTCTCTTAGGAAATGGTAGATTAAAAATTATATGCAGTGAGTAAGTTTAAAGAGTAGTCGGTAACAAATTTGAAACACACATGTTTAAGCATTGTACATAATAAAAACCCAATATAATCTAACTCGCTAGCACTTGTAGAGATCAATGAATCAAGGACTCTAGCTTTACTAGTTTTACTATCAATAAGGAAATAAAGATCAATTGTCAATCCCACAATCAATTTTTCTAATTCTCTTTAGTCAATTAAGTCGTTTAATCACAAGAGCAACGTGTTTCATGTCCCAGGGTTGACTAAAGGCTATACATAGAAGACCCTCAACTCAAGGTATGATAAAGGAAATCACACATGAAATCATCGCCTAAATTGATTCCCATTGGTTGACCCCTCCAAAGTGTTTGTGCTATAGAGTTTGTTGCCATGTAGAGCTTTAATTAACCTTTTGGGCTCTTTTTATTTTATTTTATTTCCTTTTTTCGAGTGGCTTTGCCTTTTGTTGATGATTTTCAATTGCGTATATTTGGGGGTTCGTTTTGACATTATTACCCTCTCTAGGCTCATCACAACACTCAAACTTTCTTTGCCTCTTTGAACTGTGGAGTCAAGTTGTAGAGCTATTTAAAGCTCATTCATGTTGCTAGTGAAAATGTTGATAGTAAAAAGATTGCTAGTAAAAATGTTGCCAATCGAAATGTTGACGGTGAAAAAATTGCCAGTGAAATTGTTGCCAATCAAAATGTTGACAGTAAAAAAATTGCCAGTAAAATTGTTTCCAGTCAAAATGTTGACACTAAAAAGATTGCCAGTGAAATTTTTGCCAATGAAAATGGTGCAGGTCAATATGTTGCCAATGGATGTTGCCACTCAAAATGTTACCAGTGAAATTGTTGCCAATCAAATTGTTGACAGTAAAAAGATTGTCATGGTTGTCATCTCAAGAGGAGCTAGGAAAAAAAACGCACATGAGTGAGGATGGCTCCATCACGAGGAGCAAGTATATGGAAACAAGTACATGATTGCACAAGTCTAATTCCACAAAATTCATTTCCATAACTCTTCATACTACCCTACCTACAACATGGCATATAGGTGAAACTTTAAACTTAGATGAACCATTGCATACCACTTTAATCTCTATGATGATCATGTGGCACTATGGAATGGAGCTTTTGATGATTTGGTTTCATTGGTTTGGAGTCTGTACGTAGTTTCACGGCTCAATTTGGTGCGTGTGCAAGACATCTTGAGAAGCCTTAGCAATGATGACTAGGACATTGGGGGGAGATTGAGGGCAAATGGGCTAGGAGCCTGCCATGTGTCCAGAAGACCCTCAACTTAATAAAGGAAGGGTATATTGTGTATATTTGGGGGTCCATTTTGTCATTGTTACCCTCTCTAGGCTCATCAAAATAGTCAAACTTCCTTTATAATACTTAAGCTAAAGGCCAAGAGGGATTAAGACTACTAGAAAGCACTGACACACTGCACTCAATGATTTATAATATTAGATTAAGATCCTAAAGTAACCACTGAAAATTAAGAAGGAATCTCCTATGGTATTAAGAGAAGATCTCTAGCGCTCTACCTAGGTCAAACTAGCTCAGCCAAAACTATTGATTACCAAGCCTACATAAGGACTATGGGATGAAATTATATTGAATTTTAAGTTAGAATATTTAAGCAAGTATATTAGAGACATTATTGATTACTCTTGAAAAAGACAAGCATGAATGCTAGAAAAAACAAGAAAGTAACAATAATGGATACAAAAGACCTGTAAAATTTAAAATGTTCAAGCACATGATGTAAGTCTATGAGCTCTTCTTGTGCTAAGGTCGTTGCTTGAATTTTTGCTTCTTTTCATTGTTGAGCTAACTCTCAATTTTGACGTCTCCTTACAACATGACTCATTTTTGGCTTCTCTATTATCGCTAATTGTGTAGGGTCAAGGGGTAGTGGACTGCACCACATGACATTGGAGATATTTTCCCCAATTGTCTACCAACTTTTGATGATCATCACATGCCCCATATAACTGATCCATTCTGCAATGGATCTCTTTTCTTTTATTCTAGCACGTAGATTTTCTCAATATCATCGCCTCTTATATCTCCTACTCCTCTTGTCTAGTTTTCAATTTTGGCTCGTTTTTAGCGTAGAATAGATTTGTCCTCATTTGTGTCCTCTTCAATCCAAGATACATCATTATAGAATCTGGTACTTGGCCTCAAGGATATCGTTTCCTGACTTGAGCTAATCTGTGATTCAAATTCCCTTTAAGATCAGAATCAATTTATGTCAATGATTCAGTCTCTAAGTCGCATTGGTCACAATCTTTTGAGGCACTAGTAGCTTGGATGTCATTCAGGTCTCCACTCGTCGTATCCTCAAAAGGTATATGCATTGTACTTAACATATTCATTGGTGAAATATGCAAGATTTTTTCCCCCTCAAGTGTCACCCAAGTTGTTCCTCTATTTCCCCAAGTGTCTATGGTTGCTATGAGGTGTACCCAATCAACGTTCTCCAACTCAACCATTTCAGGTAAGACATCCATATAAGGAGGAACTTCTCCTATATCCGTGTCCATTTTACATGTGTAACAATACTACAATGGAGCTGAGTACTTCAATGCTTGGACAAATCCATAACAATGAAGGTATGCCTTACCTTGTGTCCAAGTACATTGATCTTGAGATATTTCAACATTCCAATAAGCATACATTGGCCATTTTGACCACTACATTCATGACTTCATTTTGAGATCTTCCAATAGATTCCCAACAGCTTTTTGTTACAATGCTCACTCTTGCAACACCCTCAAAGATTCCCTTCAAAGTTAATCCTTTAGTAGTGATTGGTAGGGTTGCATTAGATTCATTGCCTTCAAAGTATTGCCCCAACTTGTTAACAAGTATTTCAACCATTAAGCTTTCATCAGGTTTGGGTTGTGGGTCCAAGAATTCCTCCTCAATTAGGATTTCATTGGGCCTATTCATTTGTCCAAATTGTGGTAGGCCAACTTTCAGTTTTCCATTGAGAAATGACCAAAGAGCCAAGGATAGCTCTGGATCCTCGTACAATCTAGACATGATAGTGGTTTTGACTTAAGCCATGAAATCCGTTAATTTGGCAATTTTCAAGGGTACTTTTTGAGATTCTAGTCCATGACCTAAGGTTGGTGAAGATAGGATCTCCATTTTTTTATGGGCTCAAGTATTCCTTCAATAAACATACTTTCAATCAAGAAAGGAGTATGCCCATATTTTGATGTTTTCATCTCACTTTCTTCCCATATGATATTAGGTATGTCCAGTGGGTTGGGATCTCCTTGAGGTTGCGGTTGTGTGGGGAATATTGTATCCGTAATCCTAATCTTATACATAAGGTCATCATCGGTTCCTATGCTGGTCTTTGAACTAGGGTTTGAATTCATATCTTTTTAGTGATCTCTTCCTTTGTGTTTTTTCTTCTTCCTCATTTAGCCAATTGATGCAGCATCTCTCTCTTTGAGGATGTAAGTTTGGTTTAGGAGCATCGACCGTGTGAGTGCATTCATTGGTACTATAGGTGTAGTTTGTGGTGTCCCATTCGTAATCTTGATCAAGTTCAATGGTATAATATTTGGTACATTTGGAATGTTAGGATATTGGGCAATCAAATGAGCTATGCCACAACAATTACAAGTGATTATTGACATTGTTGACTTGTTTGCACTGGTGCAACATTCCTTTTCATTCTAATAGGACACTCAACTACTCGATGTGGCCCACCACATTTGTAGCATTGACGAGGCGGTCTCTTGGAAATGATATTGATGTTCTTGCCACTTGCTACAAAAGTAGTAGCTTGATGTACATGCTTGACTTGTCCCAATGGTCCTCCATGTAGTACTAGGGAAACTCCTCAAGAGTATCTACTTCGTAGTAGGTGATACCAAAGTCTATGTCATCTTCGCAATCCAAATAAGTACTAGATGGCTCACAACCTACTTGGTTCATAAGGGTAACTCTTGGATGTGGAGGCTGTGGTCCTAGCATTGGAGGGGGTAATGGTGTGGTTTGGGCAACATTTTGGGTTCTAGGGACCATGTGCTACAATGCTTTCTCAATAGGTGGGGAGTGTATCAATGCAAGAACTCTAGGAGAGTCTATCAAAGCTAAGGGTGGTCTATATTCCACTATGCATTTAAGCACTAGGAAATCCTTAGCTTGATGGCCATACCTACCACACGCGTTGCAAGTCCTATTAAACCTCACTCTAAAGGTAGGGCATTCACTGGTGTTATGTGGTCCCAAGCAAACAGAGCACCATTGTTGCTCCCTTCTTGATGACTATTTTGTGGAGTTCGATTACCCCTAAGGCTTTCTTGGATATCCTTGGTGAGATTGGCCATAGCTATCTCAAATATCTTTGGCTCTTTCATAATTGGCTTTATTTTCATCAGCTCATGCTCAAATGCTTGTGAGCTAGTAGACTTGGGTTTAGAGCATATACAGGCTCTTGCAATCATTGATTATTCTTCTAGCTGGATTGCATTAGTAGAAGTGAATACTTCCGAAGTAGTGATACCTCCAATGAGTAGGTAATTGTAGATATCCTCATGCCGCAATCCTCTATTGTTGAAATTATTATTTGGGGTACAACAAGAATTCAAATGCTTCAAACAACTAATAAAATCTCTCACTGGCTCCCCTTCCTTCCTTTTAGCTTTTTGGAGCTGAGATGCTACTCCCCAAAGTACACCCTCTTGTATGTAATCTTTCAAGAAAAATCTCCTAAGACTAGGGTAATGCATGCACTCTTCAAACCCTAAGGTTCTGTACCAATTTCTAGCCTTCCCACTGAGGATCAAGCTCAAGGACTTACACTTATGTAGCTCATTGTGCTCTTCCAAGGAATCGTATTTGTGTTCAAACACCTCAATATGTTTTCTAACATCTCCATGGCCATTCAATTTTTGTGTGAGCTTGGCCACTTGTACCACATTACTTCTAGGATCTCTCTCACGTATCCTATGCATATTATCCGCAATAAGTCAATTGATATTTTAAGCAAATGCTGCTAAATCTCCTAACGGTAAGGTATAACGGGTGTAGGTGCTCATAGAACTATAAGTGGAATGGGGGTTGGCCTTGGACTTGGCATACAAACAATCCTTGTGTCCCATGCTTCGTATGGTGTTGTACCATGAGGTGGTCCCAAGTTCATACGTGTGGCCAAGATATGACATGTAATTGCTAACGGGAATGGCCCCATTTGAATAAGAGTGTTGATAATGCCATTGTGGAGCATAAGCCCTTGGAATATTTGGGGGTGTAGGAGCTCCATGGTGTGAAATGATGTGGAATAGGTCATGTAATATCTCAAAATGAACGTATTTTTTGGAGAACATGGTGTGCTTTATAGCACACAATTAGGCTACTCAAAGCTCTCATAACCCCCAAATAGCCGATTTCTACTTGGGCATGTAGGCCAAAGAGGAAAGGCTATAGGAGGCCTTGTGGAGAAGCCTAAATCCCACATGCTTCCTTTTTCCCATGAGAAATGAGGTATATATATAATATGGGACACACTATTCCTTCACTTAAAAGGAAGCTATGGAGGATCCTACTTCCTATATATATAGATTGAGATCGAGATCGAGGTTGGGGCCAATGAGGCTCTTTCTTTCTCTCGCCTACACAAGGACTAGTTAGAGTTGGTCCTTTTTTTGTGTCAATTCAAAAAATCATAACCAATTGCAAGGCATTTTTGTATTTTCTTTTTAAAAGAATCGATTTCTAGAGGAAACAACTTAGAAATTGACTTCAAACAAAGCTTGCATTGACAAAACAAGATTTACATAAATATAGAAAGTAACGAGCCCAGATTTATAGAAAAATAAAAATTAACCGACATTAGCATACAAAAATTTGTGAACAGAACTAAAGCAAAGCTTGGATTGACAAAACAAATAGCAGAATGATTGACATCAATGCATCTAGATCTACACACAAAAACAACACACACACACACTTTTTGACCATTCAAACATGCAAAAAATAACCTCAACAACATGCAAAAAATAACCTCAACATGTAGAATGGAGGCTGCAATTTGAGCTTGGTGCAAAGTGGCTCCCAGGCAACGGTGCCAAGAGTGTCAACTGTAGGAAACTTTCTCAACATTGTTTGTGAGCCACATGGGCTAGAAGTAGACAACTTGTGCACACAGACAAGCTCTATGCCTATAGACAGCGTGTCACTCACCTTCTACGCTACTGTCACTGAGGGAATCTTGCACGTTCTGAGAGGAGGAAATCACTTCTATTGTCCCTCCTCTTCACTGTCACTTTATACTCATCACTGCTTGATTGCCTACACCCTCTCTCTTGGATTTTATGTAAGTCATAATGAGGCTAAAATTGCATTGTTGCATAAAGAGGCTAGAGTCAAAGTTGATGCAAGAGGAAGATGACATGGACACTTTTCTTGCTAGTATCAAGGATATCAATGAGCAACTGATTTCTATGGGTGAAGTTATTTTTGACAGTTCACTTGTGCGTCAGATGGCGCACTAGTCATAGCATGCCGAGTAGACCACTTAACACTCATCATCAAGGAGGCCCGCTTGCACGAATTTCACCATCTTCGCACTATTTTTCTTCATATGGTGTCACACACATATGCTGTGATAGATGACTTCATGGATCCAGTAAGTTCTCAACCATTTCTCCATGAATTTCATGGTTGGTAGATATTGGTGTATTTTTTGTTTGAAACAATACCCATATTGGGGGTCGTGACCTTATTGCTGGTCATGTTCACACGTAACATTGAAGGCCTTCTAGTGATTTCACTATATGATCGTCAAGAAAGACATGTGGCAGCTGACAACGATGGGTTTGAGTTTGATTGTGACATGATCCAAGAGCCACTATGGGACTTTCCATGGACGCTAGATTCCCTTGGAGCACCATTTCAGCATGGAGTGGACAAGAGCAATTTCTTTGCTCGGTAAGTCGAGGAGGGCACTTTTATGCTCGATTTTTCCCATTGAGCTAGTTTTCTAATGTGCCATTGATATGTCTATGAACGTTTGTGCTTTTGTAAATAGGTGGCTGTTGGGTACCTTTGCAAAGGTTGGGGATGCAATTTTAGATAGTCTTGCAGGTTATGGTGGCTTGGCGATGGAGTGTGAGCTTCTACAATGACATTGCATCAGCATTGACTGGGACAAGAAATTGTTTTTGGCATGTATTCAACCACAACAACGGCTTCCTACTGGTCTAGGATCAATTCATCATGTGGGCGAGGTATCACATATATAGCAGTCACAGCCACCCCCATCTCCTTTACGATGTCGCCAAGGGTTGATTGTGCCATCTGCTCCTCCTCCAAGTAGACCTTCAGCCATAGTTCCTGGTTGGCCAAGCTATGGTCAACCACTCTATTGACCACTATTTCCCACACTGTCCCCACCTTCACACGCCCATGTAGCGCAGCCCCCACATGATTTGCGACCATTGGGAACCTAAATCATGACTTGTATTGATTACTCCATACTATCTTATTTATGTATAATGGCACAACTAAACTTACTGGTTAATCATACTATGTTTTAATTTTCACTCAATCTGATATGTGTTTGCTCACTGTTTTTTTAATTTTTGTAACTATGTTTAATTTTTGAAGGCAAGTCAATCGTCGATGGTGGTTAATCTTTCAATGATTTTTCTTTTTTGTAATATTCTAAGTAAAATATTGCAGAGAACATGGTGTGAATGACCTTTGAAGTAAAGATGCATGGGTTTTGTTATAAATAGTTAGAAGAACACTAGTTTCATTCATTCATTCATGCTCAAGTCACACTAATTAAGTATCTACTTTCTAAAGTTATTCCTTGAGTGGTAAGTCTAGTCCGGGATTGAGGGGGGGATTGTTGGGTTTCAAGCCCAAGTCTCCAATCATTTGGTGCTCCTAGGAACACTCTCCAATCATTTGGTGCTCGTGGGAACACTCTCCTATAACATGCAGTGCAACTTCAATGTGCATGGAGTTTTGCATGGTAACTTTGCTTTATATATCTTGTAAAGGCTTTTCATAATGATTAATCATAGCGTGTTCTATTTTTTGTGTCAAAGCTCTTATCTCTCTCTCTCTCTCTCTCTCTCTCTCTCTCTCTCTCTCTCTCTCTCTCTCTCTCTCTCTCTCTGTCTCTCTGCTGCATCTCCTCTTGCCATGGCAAAGCTCCCAAGGTGGCATCCACCATAGCTTCAAGCATTCTGTACCACTCCATTGCAATGAACCCCCCCTTTTTGAAAGCTTTTCTTTCTTGATATAATTCTTTGCACTTTTATGGTTTTTTCAAATAAGGAGGAAAACTAGAGAATATGTGTGAGGCTATGACTTGCTCTCATAGAAATGTTCAGTTTTTTCAAATAAGGAGGTAAACTAGAGAATATGTATGAGGTATGACTATGACTTGCTCTCATACAAATGTTTGGCGGAAACAGGCTGCAGAGAATGCACACTTAGCTTGGAGACAAAAAAAAATTAAAAAAATCAACATGCACAACACCATAGCAATATTTCTTCATGTCACATTTTTGGACATAGATAGGTGGATATTTAGTGCAAGATCACACAACACCAGAAGGTAGTATTACCAAGTGTGCCAATAAAAAATAAGTCTTGCCCTAGAGTGATGGGCGTATATAAAAGTTGGGAGAAAAAACATATGAAAGAGGGGAAAAAAGCCCCGATAGTCCTAAATGTGTTCACATACATCACTAGCATAATATGGTAACAAACCCCCCGAGAGTGATGATGTAAACATGAGTTGACACTCATGTATACGGAAGTGCCACACTTGATGTGATTAGTCCATAAAGTTGAGTAAGCCCAAAGCTTAACAAAAATCTTTGAAATTCTTATGAGTCAAAGCCTTTGTGAAAATATCATCAGAGTTGTTCTGCATATGCACATAAACCAAGTAGACCTCTCCTATTGAGAGTCCCTCCTTGACATAATAATATCATATCTCAATGTGCTTTATGCAAGCATGGAACATTGGGTTTCTTGCAACTCCAAAGCACTCTGTCAGTGTAGATCGTGGTGATAGACTATTGTCTTAACAACGATCAAAAGGCCTCTCAACCAAATACACTCAACCATAGTTATGCAAAATGCATTGTACTTAACATCAGAACTATAAGTGTCCATTAAAGGTTTTTTATTAGTCAACCAAGATATGCATGAGTTTCCAAGCATGAAACAAAACCACTAGTGGACATTCAACTTGGTTGCACATGGTTTTTAAAAATAGTCCAACTAAGAGCAGTCAAATAAGTGAACTATTTTGAAAACCATGTGCATCTCCTCATGCTTATGTGGACCTAGATTTCTTTGTAGTCAACCACCATTTGGAATTTTGAGCTTCATTAATGACAAAGGCTCTCCCTCATCATACATACTAGACACAACCAAAACATAAAAATTTGAAGCATAAGAGGCATGTTGAAAACTTGAATGAGTACAGCTAGACAAAGGTTCACACAATTTATTGTCATGCAAGGTTTGCACCAACCATCTTGGCATACCTCTAGCCTTCTTATTTTTAGCCCTATCCTCATTATTTACATCTCATAAATATCTTTCTAATTTTTTTAAATCTATAACATCACTTGAAACCTACATAGGTTGCACATATGTCTCGTTAGGACTTATATTTATACTCCCACCACTAAATAGAGGCCACAATGTATTGGAAACATGATGTGAGCTTGTATTTGTCTCCTTGGTACATGCTAACAAGGACTACAATATCAATATGACAACTAATCAAGATATAATTTGTAGCCTTTTCTTTTTAACTTGTAACTCAAAAATACATTCCACGGCCTTATTGAGGCCTTATCATCCTATTTTTTGTATTGTTTCTTAGGCATTAAAGCATAATCCAAGAAACCATATAGATGCAACTAACCAATGAATGGTTTCTTGCCATGTCAAGCCTCAAAAGGAATGATAGACTACAATGCTTTGATGGGACACTTGTTTAGTACATACATAGCCCACATGATAGCCTCAAGCCAAATTTGCATGTGGAAAAGCTTAGATTTTAACCATAAGTTGTGACATCTCCATAAGAAACCTATTTTTTTCCTAGAAAGTCACCATTTTGTTGAGGGGTATATGGCATTGTACATTAGTGTTTTATCCCATGACTAGCCATAAATGCATTGAAATCAAAACACCATTTTGTTGAGGGGTATGTGGCATTGTATGCTAGTGTTTTATCCCATGCCTAGACATAAATGCATTGAAATATTTAGGCGTATATCCCCTCCCCTAATCAGAAGGGAGGTAGCCCACACTAAACCAGATACATTTTTATCCATAAGTAAAAATTTCTTGAAGCACATAAATATTCCAACCTTTGCCTTAAGTGCATGCCTAGATTAATCATCAATGAAGATCACACGAGTACAAATGATTTCCAAAAGAAGGAGTGTGCAATGGACCACAAACATCTCGGTGTATAGTACCCTATTCTTAACCATTCTTTCAAAACTTAGGAAACTACACTTCTTCCATAATATAGCCTTCACATACATGTTTTAATGGTGCCTCAAGAGGGGGAAATGAAGCAGTTATATCAATTTTCTAAAAATGCAATAAACTAACAAAATTCAAATGAACAAAATGAATAGGGTAAAGTTTTGCATGTGAAATAGTTTTGCAATTGAAATGATAAAGTTTTGCAATTGGAATGATATGAAGCAATCGAAATCAAAGTACCACACATGATCCATAGATTTGCAATACGTGCATCATGAATAGATGGATCATAATAAAAATTCACACTAAGAGCCCATTTTGTATCCTCCATAATATTTTTGGATTAGAACAAGCATCTACAATGGTCACATTGCCTCTTTCTTTAGAGCCTCTGTAGTCTTAAGCTTAGGGAATTGGTTGATGAGATGATCATTTTCCTTATAGTAATTGTATTTCAGCTTCTTTTAACCTTTATAGAAAGATTTCTCAAACTTATTGCTATTTTGAAGAAATAATAGCCATGAGGGCAAGCCTGCTACCTATAGAAACACTAGAAGGAGCAACATCGGCATCCTTTGAGGTCTTTGATCTCAGTAAGAAATGCATTCATATCTCATGCATGACCTTAGATTGTAGCTCTTTCTATAGGGTAAGCAACTTTTTCCAAATTCATATCCTCATACAAAGAAGCTAGCCTGTTCCATTCTTGTTTTGCTATTTGTGCTGACCAAATGTGTGGAGTAATGGAATGCTTAAAATAAAGTGCAACCAATGCATGAATTCTGCATCCTTAGCATCCCTATGTTCTTGCTCAATAGTTTGCAGAAAAGTTGTAGCAACAAAAGTGCTATATCATACACCATCATCCACAAAAATTGTATCTACCTATCTATCTATTTAGAAACCACCCTCACCCATTTTTACAATCAAGATGTGAGTTTGCATATGTAAGGGCATCCTATATTAGGTATAAAAAGCATGCCAAGATTTGAGAGACATATTTTCCCCCTTCAAACCATCTGATAACCCATGGACAGGTCAAGAAGGAGCCACCATCCTTTTCAAATGTGCCATTTCCGTTGGAAGCACACAATGTTCCTCAAACTTCTAACATATTAATATGGCTCTAATTATTGGTGAATGGCACCATGCAGGAGGCACCATGATCATCGGAGAAGATGATGAAACTATCCCACTTGTACAACTCATTGCATCCCTTAGAATTTATCAATCCAAGTTAGAAAGTTGTTATATACTTCAATATATCGGGGTCGCAAACTGATACAGTGGGGTCACACCATGCTTATTGATTTTGAGTCTCCTTTGAACTCAATTCAAAGATTGGAAGGTGAGGCAAATTTGAAGGCTTGGTTTAAGTCTTAGCACAAGCCAAAAGGACTCACGTTCTACCAAGAGAAAACCCTCATATACAAGCACAATCTCAAAGAAGAGATCATGAGGTGCTTTTGGAATGGTGACAAAGAGACCCGTCCTCAAAAGGGGAAATCTTTTCTTTCCCTTGAGAAGTTGTCAACAAGACATGGCTGCACATATATATTCTCAATACATTGCAGCCAATCGGGGCCAATTGACCTCCCATAGGCAGATTCCCATCTCATTTTCCGTGAACTTTTATGTTTAGTTTGTGCTACATGAATGTGCATGAGAAATATTACAGTAGCATAATTGCTAGAGCCTGCACCATCATCCACATAAATTGTATCCACAAAACATAGTTTACATCATAAGCATTCACAATGTTCCAAACACCCTTTGCAACAAGGAAATGGCCACTGACTACACCTTATGCAGCAAAAACTGCTTGTAGCACAACAAAATTGCACAAAACCACCCGGTGCTATATACTACGACACACAACAGACTAAAAGTTCCTATTTTGTAGACATTTATTGTCAACAAACCAACACAAAAGGACAAAATTACCTACATAGTAATATCAATAGTGGAAATGAAGGTGGAAATGAGCCCGAATTAAAATTCTTACAGTCCCAAGCTCAAAGATATTTCCTAAAGGTTATGTTGCCCTACAAGTAGTCACCAAAATCACCTCAATTGGAGAACGTGAGCAAGAGGGTTGTTGGCCACGCTTCCTTGGCTTTCGATACCAATTGTAGAAGTACAACCATAGGAATGCATGCAAAGATGGATAAGGAAAAGGAGAATCTCATCCATAGGAAGATAATAAGTGAACCACTTTGGCTGATTATTATGAAACACAAGTATCCACAAGTGGTTTCTGTTTCATGCTTGGCAGCTCATGCATATCATGGTTGAGTAAGAAGAAACCTATTGTGGACACTTCTAGTTGTGAGCATGAATACATGTTTGTCTTTGAGTGTGTATGGCACAAACACCTTATGGATGATTTGGATGTTAGATGGGACACTGCCAACATTATCTACACTAACAGTTAGAGTGCATTGCCAGTTATGGACACTTCTAGTTGTGAGGCTGAGTACATGTTTGTCTTTGAGTGTGTATAGCTCAGACACCTTATGGATGATTTGGATGTTGGACAGGACACTGCCAACATTATCTACACTGACAGTTAGAGTGCATTGCCACTTGTGAGAAACCTAGTTTTTCATTCTTGCACAAAGCACATTGAGGTGCATTATCACTATGTCAAGGAGATACTCTCAACAATAGAGATCAAGGTGGCTTATGTGTTAACACAGGACAACCTTGAAGATCTATTCTCACGAAGGCATTGCCTCGTGAGAAGTTCAAAGTTTTTAGCAAAGCTTTGGGCATGCTTACCTTTGTGGATTGATCGTGTCCCTAGGGCATGGCACTTCCCTATACACTCTCATTCAGCATATCACTCCCAAGGGGGTTTGAAACCATATAAGTGGAAGTGATGTGTGTGAACACACTTACAATTGATGGGGAAGTTTTTTCCTCAGTAGGAGGCTTTCCCCTAGTGCATTGTATATACACCCATCACTCTAGGGAAAACTTATTTTTTTATTTGTGAACTAAGAAATACCCTCCTTATTGTGTGCCTTCAGCTTCTTCATCCTCTCCAAGCTATTTGTGCATCCTTGCAACCCTAATTCCAACAAACAACACTAATCAATACGCTTAATTGAACAATCCACAATTTCTCCAAGGAACATCCGGGGCCAAGAGTGCTCAAAAGCGTTATGTAGGCCCAACAAGGGAAGTAATGAAGAAAATGCTCAAAAATTTTGGATTTTACTGTAAATTCTCTAGTTGAAAATGAAGTGTACTAGTTGTTATTGGTTTTAAACTTGATTTTCATGTCAAAATTTGGACAACTTGGTCTAGATTACCCTGAATTCATTAGATTTTGGCATAAATCCTAGTCTTGTCAATAGTTGGACCTTAATATTCAAAGCCTTTTGGTTTTTATGTCAAAATTTGAAGAATTTCTACTCGGTCTATTCCCATTCCCATCAATTAGCCACACAAATTCCCTTCGAATCTTATATCTGAAAAGGAAAAAGCACTCAGTTGCCATCATCGGCCCTTGTGCCACTCCTCCAACTCGCCACCCTTCGCTTGCTGCTCCAGCGCTCCAGCCATAGCCTCATACAATCTCTGTATGTGTGCGTCTTTGAGCTCAAACCTGCCTCGTGATGCCCACACAACGGAGATACCCAGCTCCTCTCTCAAATTGATGGGAATGGGAATAGACCGAGTAGAAATTCTTCAAATTTTATGTCAAAATTTGAAGAATTTCTACTCGGTCTATTCCCATTCCCATCAATTAGCCACACAAATTCCCTTCGAATCTTATATCTGAAAAGGAAAAAGCACTCAGTTGCCATCATCGGCCCTTGTGCCACTCCTCCAACTCGCCACCCTTCGCTTGCTGCTCCAGCGCTCCAGCCATAGCCTCATACAATCTCTGTCTGTGTGCGTCTTTGAGCTCAAACCTGCCTCGTGATGCCCACACAACGGAGATACCCAGCTCCTCTCTCTCTCTCTCTCTCTCTCTCTCTCTCTCTCTCTCTCTCTCTCTCTCCGCGTCCCCTGTTTTTTTGTGGCAAAGAGGCTTCCCTAAGGAAGATCATGCAGGTGCATCATGCAACGTCTATCATCTTGCCTTGTAACCTGTCTTCAGTTTTAAACCCCCCCCCCCAATATTTTGTTGCAAATTCCCAAAATGAATTTTCCAAATTTCCCAAAACACCCCTGGTTGTGAGAGTAAATTTTTCCAACAATACATTTTTTTGTAGTTTTTCACAAGGTTGTATATCATATATGATGCTAAAACCAGAATCTAAGTGGTTTTATAGGCTGCAGAGATGAATTCCTTCATTATTTTTAGGCATAATTGCTTTCTTTTGCAATGTATTTTGCGACAAATTACATGCTAAGCGCACAAAAACGGATCTAAATTGTCACAAAGGAATAAAGATTAGAAAATATTGAACAATCTAACAAAAATAGATAAAAGGGCATTTTGCAAATTCTTGAAATTTGAAGGATATTTTTGGGAATTTCCACAAATTAGAGGGGTATTTTGCCCTTACAAATAATGGGTCTCCCCAGTGTTCAAAAAAATTCATTTTTCTAAACATACAAATTTCTTTTTCTTGAATTTTCCAAGAGAAAATTTTAGGAAATTAGGTTTATTTTTTGGGGTTTTACACTATTTTTCTCTATTTTGGGGTTTCATTTCTCCTTTTCCCTTTGTCGTCAACCGGCATTTTTTATATTGAAAGTAGAACAATATTAAGATGCTACACTAGTCCTCCTCTATTAAAAAACATGCACATGGATGGCTCCTTGCTTTTCTATTATAACTAAAACACTTAACTTTAAGTATACTTCCTTTTAAACAAAGGTATCTCCTTAGATTATACCTAGACAATTGCTTTTAAAAATTGTGGCCTCCTTCTTCTCTTCCTCTAGGTAGTGCCAATGTCTTCATTAGATGGAATCTAAAGAGATCTTTGAGCATTGGAAAAGGAAAAGGGAGTTTGAATTGGAATGAAAGTTCTCCTTTGACTTAAAAGGTAAAGGAAAGGGTGGCGGTAATTAAAAGTTCAAGAGCATGATAATGGATCTTATGTATCAAGGATAAGGTGGCGAATTGGTTGGGATGGTTGCCCTGATAGCCAATATGATTATGGTCCCTGGATGATGTCATGGCTCAACACGAACATAACAAGACATTGTAATTCTATAGGTTTTTTAATATAATTCACTCACAATTGTGAGTTTTGCCCCAAAAAAAAGAAAAGATAAAGAGAGTGGGGTTTTGTTTTTTTTGTTTGGGGGGTGGGGGGGGAGGGGGGACGAATTGCAAAAATTCCCAAATACCCTTGTATCTATTTTGGTTGAATTCTTCAAGAGTTTCTAATCTTTAATCTTTTTTGACAATTCATTTTTGATAATTGAGATCCGTTTTTGAGTGCTTAGCATATAATTTTTCGCAAATTACCTCGTAAAAAAGGCAAATATGTCTAACGAGGCAATTCCTCTTCGAAGCCTGCATAACCAGCTCAAATTCTAATTTTAGCATCTTGTATCGAGACACAATCAATCTTTGGAGGAATCTAAGCTCCTATATTGGGTCTATTGTTCCATTCATTAATTAATTTCCCAGCAAGATTCTCTCAAAATCTTAAGTTCTAACGCTAAGCACCCAGTTGCAATCGATACACGCGGTCCACTCTACCTGGTGTGTTGTGCAAACAATCCCCTCCCCCCAGCTTGTCCCGACTACCGACCTGCATCACTACACACTTACAAACAACATCCCATGCTCTCCGACCTGTGATCTATTGTACTCGTCCTCGGCCAGTCAAGAGGACAGCAAAAACTCTCTCTCTCTCTCTCTCTCTCTCTCAACCTACAGCCCAATCCTCCTCTCAGATGCATAGTGGCACCCCATGTTAAAGTCCTCCTCACCACGACAGAAAAACTCTCTGCGCAAAAAAATTCCCCATGCTGGCAACGCTAAAAAAATCCCCCGTTGCTTGGCTCATCATGTTGATAGATGAAAGCTCTTAACACTCTCTCTCTCTCTCTCTCTCTCTCTCTCTCTCTCTCTCTCTCTATCTACACGGCATGCTCACCCCGATACTTTGTCATAGATTCACTTAAAATTTTTCGAAATTCTCAAATCACCCTTGGTTTTGAGATTAAATTTCTCCAAAGTTAAAAAAAGTTCTAGCTTTTCATAAGAAGACAAACATTGTTTGTCAATACAAGATGCCAAAAGTAGAATTTAAGTTGGTTATGCAGGACTTGGATACGAATTGCTTCGTTATTTAAAAACAGAATTTGCCCTTTTTTGTGAGGCAGTTTGTGACAAATTACATGCTAAGCACTTAAAAACAAATCTCGATTGTCAAAAATGAATAAAAACTAGAAAATCCTAAAAAATCCAAGCAAAATAGATACAAGGGTATTTTGGGAATTTTTGAAATTTGAGGGGTATTTTGAGAATTCTCACAAATTAGAGGGGCATTTTCGTAATTTTCTCTTAAAAAAGAAAGATCTTTCTGTCTTCTCTCTTCATGTGCCACCTTTCTTCTTTATTTTCTCTTAAATCCAAAAGGGAATCCAATGAGATTCCCCTTAATAAGCACCTCAACAAGAATTGGCAAGACCTACCTTCTCACAAAATGTAGGTATGCACAAATGTTTCAATATAGAGAATCTGTGAAGCTCCTTTGTTTGAAGGGAAGGAAAATGTGAAGATCTTTCCTTCTCTCTCTCTCTCTCTCTCTTTCTCTCTCTTCTCTCTCTCTCTCTCTCTCAGAGGAAAAGAAGTGAAGGTTGGCCTTTTGAGGGAGTGCAAAGCCGACATTTGTCATCGCAGGGGGATGACACCTGTAGGAGGACCAGCCTCAATTTGCATGAGCTATGGCCGCTAGTTGGAGAAGGGGCTTAGTGCCACTGGTTGAAGGCCCCCAAGGGCACATCGCCATGATCTCTCTCTCTCTCTCTCTCTCTCTCTCTCTCTCTCTCTCTCTCTCTCTCTCTCCATTGTTGATTGAAGCAAGATGTATATGCGACGCCTTCCTCTACTAAGAACATTTGGGGATTGGACATGGCATGGCAGGGAAAACGGACGCAAGCGCCAAGAGGCGGCATGGGATGACATGCTCGGCAGGTGTCAGGTCATGAGCGAAAAGGACACTAGGAGGTGGCACACAGGTGTGAAGGAGATATTTGCCCTCTCTCTCTCTCTCTCTCTCTCTCTCTCTCTCTCTCTCTCTCGGCGCATCCTTTGATTTTATATGGCAAATGGTTTCCCTAAGGAAGATCATGCAGGTGCATCATGCGACGTCTATCCTCTTTCCTTGTAACGTGTCTTCACCTTTAAAAATTCCCCCAATATTTTGTCGCAAATTCTTAAAATGAATTTCCAAAATTTCCAAAACACCCCTAGTTGTGAGAGTAAATTTTTCCAACAATACTTTTTTTTGTAGTTTTTCACAAGGTTGTGTATATCATATAAGATGCTAAAACCAGAATCTCAGTTGGTTTTATAGGCTGCGAGATGAATTCCTTCATTATTTTTAGGCATAATTGCCTTCTTTTGCGACGTATTTTGTGACAAATTACATGCTAAGCGCACAAAAACGGATCTCAATTGTCAAAAAGAAATAAAGATTAGAAAATCTTGACCAATCCAACAAAAATAGATAAAAGGGCATTTTGCAAAGTTTTGAAATTTGAAGGATGTTTTTGGGAATTTCCACAAATTAGAGGGTATTTTTCCCTTAAAAATAATGGGTCTTCCCCAGTGTTCGGAAAAAATCATTTTTCCAAACATACAAAATTTCTTTTTCTTGAATTTTCTAAGAGAAAATTTCAAGAAATTAAGTTTATTTTTTGGGGTTTTACACTATTTTTCTTTATTTTGGGATGGAATTTCTCATTTTCTCTTTGTCGTCAACTGGCATTTTTTAAACTAAAAGCAGAACAATATTAAGATGCGACAGCGATCCTCCCCTATTAAAAAACATGCACGTGGATGGCTCCTTGCTTTCCTATTAAAATTAAAACACTTAACTTTACTTTTACATCACTTTAAACAAAGATATCTCCTTAGATTCTAAACAATTGCTTTTAAAAATTGTGGCGTCCTTCCTCTCTAGGTAGTACCAGCGTCTTCATTAGCGTCTTCATTAGATGGAATATAAAGAGATCTTTGAGCATTGAAAAAGGAAAAAGTAGTTTGAAATGGAATGAAAGTCTCCTTTGACTTAAAGGGGGAAGAAAGGAGAGAGAGAGAGAGAGAAAAAAACTCCCAAAATACCCTGGTATCTATCTTGGTTGGATTCTTCAAGAGTTTCTAATCTTTAATCTTTTTTGACAATTAAGTTTTGACAATTCAGATCCGTTTTTCATTGCTTAGCATGTATTTTGTCACCAATTACCTCGCAAAAAAAAAAAGGCAAATATGTCTAGCGAGGCAATTCATTTCTGAATCTCACAAAATGTAGGTATGCACAAATGTTTCAATATAGAGAATCTGTGAAGACTCTTTGTTTGAAGCGAAGGAAAATGTGAAGATCTTTTCTTCTTTCTCTCCCTTTCTTCCATGTCTCTCTCTCTCTCTCTCTCTAACTCTCTCTCTCTCTCTCTCGAAAAGCAATGAAGGTTCGCCTTTTGAGGGAGTGCAAAGCCGACTTTTTTCATCGTAGGGGGATGACACTTGCAGAAGGACCAGCCTCAATTTGCATGAGCTGTGGCCGCTAGTTGGAGAAGGGGCTTGGTGCCACTAGTTGAAGGCCCCCAAGGGCACATCGCCATGATCTCGATCTCTCTCTCTCTCTCTCTCTCTCTCTCTCTCTCTACATTGTCGATTGAAGCAAGATGTATATGCGACGCTTTCATCTAGTGAGAACATTGGGGGATTGGACATGGCATGGCAGGAAAAACGGACGCAAGCGCCAAGAGGCGGCATGGGATGACATGTCGGACAAGTGTCAGGTCATGAGGGAAAAGGACACCAAGAGGCGGCACACAGGTGTGAAGGAGATATTTGCCTCTCTCTCTCTCTCTCTCTCTCTCTCTCTCTCTCTCTCTCTCTCTCTCTCTCTCTGCGCATCCCCTGATTTTATATGGCAAATGGCTTCCCTAAGGAAGATCATGCAGGTGCATCATGCGACGTCTATCCTCTTTCCTTGTAACGTGTCTTCACCTTTAAAAATTCCCCCAATATTTTGTCGCAAATTCTTAAAATGAATTTCCAAAATTCCCAAAACACCCCTGGTTGTGAGGGTAAATTTTTCCAACAATACTTTTTTTTGTAGTTTTTCACAAGGTTGTGTATATCATATAAGATGCTAAAACTAGAATCTGAGTTGGTTTTATAGGCTGCGAGATGAATTCCTTCATTATTTTTAGGCATAATTGCCTTCTTTTGCGACGTATTTTGTGACAAATTACATGCTAAGCGCACAAAAACGGATCTCAATTGTCAAAAAGAAATAAAGATTAGAAAATCTTAAACAATCCAACAAAAATAGATAAAAGGGCATTTTGCAAAGTTTTGAAATTTGAAGGATCTTTTTGGGAATTTCCACAAATTAGAGGTATTTTTCCCTTAAAAATAATGGGTCCTCCCCAGTGTTCGGAAAAAATCATTTTTCCAAACATACAAAATTTCTTTTTCTTGAATTTTCCAAGAGGAAATTTCAAGAAATTAGGTTTATTTTTGGGGTTTTACACTATTTTTCTCTATTTTGGGGTGGAATTTCTCCTTTGCCCTTTGTCGTCAACTTGCATTTTTTAAACTAAAAGCAGAACAATATTAAGATGCGAAAGCGGTCCTCCCCTATTAAAAAACATGCACGTGGATGGCTCCTTGCTTTCCTATCTATACTTATATGATGCAGCTTAAAAATTTTGAGCAAGGAGAAGGTATCCACGTGTCTCTCATTGGGAGACTTGCATTAGAGTATATAAAAAAATCATCACTTCACTTCACTTTTTTAGGAAAAGAAAGACCTGTTCAATGCACGCTGCCACTTATTGGAGCCTTCCTTTCACTTCAACTTGACTTGGAATCTTGGATAACAAAAAAGTAAGGCCTAAATCCCACTGACTTGCGTTGGGGAGGATTCTCGAAGAAAATTGAATAGCATTGCATGGAAGTTGGTGAGGCTATGCGAGTGAGAGAGAGACTCGATAGCATGGTTGGCTATTGGTACCCTTTGCATGTGTGTGTGCGTGTGTGAGAGAGAGAGGGAGACAAAAACTTGCTCGCTTCTAAGGACTCCGACTCAATGATGATGAGCGATTGTGTGCGAGACAAAGAGAGACAACACTTGAGTTGTAGCTATTGAAGTTGGAAGGTGTGTGTGTGTGTGTGTGTGTGTGTGTGTGTGTGTGTGTGTGTGTGTGCGTCCATGGGTTTGACGAGTACCAAATGCAACATCCCGAAGGTTAACATTTTGAAATTGCAACAATTTTGTTAGTTAAGATTTAGTGTCTTTCATAAAACTTTTTCTTTAGAGACGAATATCAGGTTATTCTTACAAAGACTACTTACAATAATGGAAGTGGATTGTTGCTTTTCTTTTAGTCCACCCCTCCCTCTCTCTCTCTCTCTCTCTCTCTCTCTCTCTCTCTCTCTCTCTCTGTGTGTGTGTGTGTGTCTCTCTCTTTCGCTCTCCCCCCCCCCCCCCCCAAACGTGCAGTCTTTTAAATTTATGTTCTAAAGTTGTTATGTTCATTCAATTCTCTATGTACTTTCCGTTGTTACACAAAGTCGATGTGATTTAGGTTGATGTCATAAAGCATCTAAAACTTTATTGCACATAATAAAACATTTAAGATATGGTTGTCAATACCTTGAATTGGATACATAAAGAATACCGACACATGTTATCCCTTTTAAGAAAGGGAGAGGGGGGGTTACCCAAAATTGAATGATACTCCTTCTTGAGTGGAGCAACGCGCGGGTCATGTACTAGTTAAAACTAAAACACTTAACTTTACTTTTACATCACTTTAAACAAAGATATCTCCTTAGATTCTACCTAAACAATTTCTTTTAAAAATTGTGGCGTCCTTCCTCTCTAGGTAGGCTAGGTAGTACCAGAGTCTTCATTAGATGGACTATAAAGAGATCTTTGAGCATTGAAAAAGGAAAAAGTATTTTGAAATGGAATGAAAGTCTCCTTTGACTTAAAGGGAAAAAGGGGGGGGGGGGAGAGAGAGAGAGAGAGAGAGAGAGAGAGAGAAACTCCCAAAATACCCTGAGAGAGAGAGAGAGAGAGAGAGAGAGAAACTCCCAAAATACCCTGGTATCTATTTTGGTTGGATTCTTCAAGAGTTTCTAATCTTTAATCTTTTTTGACAATTAAGTTTTGACAATTCAGATCCGTTTTTCAGTGCTTAGCATGTACTTTGTCACAAATTACATCGCAAAAAAAAAAGGCAACTATGTCTAGCAAGGCAATTCATCTTCGAATCTCACAAAATGTAGGTATGCACAAATGTTTCAATATAGAGAATCTGTGAAGACTCTTTGTTTGAAGCGAAGGAAAATGTGAAAATCTTTCCTTCTTTCTCTCCCTTTCTTCCACGTCTCTCTCTCTCTCTCTCTCTCTCAAAGGAAAAGCAATGAAGGTTCGCCTTTTGAGGGAGTGCAAAGCCGACATTTGTCATCGCAGGGGGATGACACTTGCAGAAGGACCAGCCTCAATTTGCATGAGCTGTGGCCACTAGTTTGAGAGGGGGCTTGGTGCCACTGGTAGAAGGCCCCCAAGGGCACATCGCCATGATCTCTCTCTCTCTCTCTCTCTCTCTCTCTCTCTCTCTCTCTCTCTCTCTCTCTCTCTCTCTCTCTCTCTCTCTACATTGTCGATTGAAGCAACATGTATATGCGACGCCTTCATCTACTGAGAACATTGGGGGATTTGACATGGCATGGCAAGGAAAACGGACGCAAGCGCCAAGAGGCGGCATGGGATGACATGTCGGACAGGTGTCAGGTCATGAGGGAAAAGGACACCAGGAGGTGGCACACAGGTGCGAAGGAGATATTTGCTCTCTCTCTCTCTCTCTCTCTCTCTCTCTCTCTCTCTCTCTCTCTCTCTCTCTCTCTCTCTCTCTCTCTCTCAGTGCAGCCGTTTTTTGACCTAGTAGACAACAGTCCACTCTTTTGATCATAACTTCTTCATCCGAACTCCAATTTGGGTGATCTATAGCCTCAATCGAAGAGCACGAAGTCCTCTACGCATTGATATAAAGACAGAAATTTTCAGAGTTATGGAAGGCGTTTTTGTAGCAGCATTTCCGAAGTGAACAGGTGCAACAAAATTGATTCTCATCTCCTATTTTACATACAATGTCTTCCGGCACTCGCAAGGGTTCTTCTTCTTCAACAAGGTCCACAACCATTGTGGAAAATGATCCAAAATCTCCTAAGTGTGGAGATAGCAACACAACCACCCAACCAACCACATCGGAAACCATGATCATGGCGTACTTGGTATCATTGCAAGAGACCGTAAACAAACAAGGCGAAGACTTACGAGCACTTGCAATGGAGAATGGCACACTAAGGGTACTTGTGGTTGAGAATGAGAATCTCAAGAGGACACTTGAGATGCAAACAACACGTTTGATGCAACTTGAAGAGGAAGTCAAGGAATGTAAACGCTCTCTTGTGGACTTGAATGCTTTGAAGGAGCGGATGAGCAAAGTAGAGCATGACCATGTATTGAAAGAGGAGAAATTTGACACTATGAGCCGAGATGTATGCGACATGAAAAATGTATGCACAAACAAGTCTTGGGCTGATGTATGTGGTAGCAATGTGGTTTCTAATTCCTCACTCATGCAAGCTATGGTTCAAACAAAGAATGTTGAGAATGTGGATGTGGAGGAGTTGAAGGAACGGGAGCGACGTTCCAAGAACATTGTTATTCGTGGAATTCCCGAAGAGAAGTTAGAGACACCTCCTTCTCTTGCCATTGTTATTGAATATTTCTTCAAAACCCACTTTGGCATGTCTGGAGTTATGGTCTATGGAGCACATAGAGTGGGGAAGCAAGGAGCTCCTCGCTCGGGAGAATGGCCAATTGTATGCACCATGCCGGACGAGACCAAGCGAAAGATTATCCTTGATAATAGTTGGATCTATTTGAGGGATACAAAATGTTTTGTATGTGAAGATCGCACTATTAAGAAACAAAATATGCGTCGCAAGGCATATGAGGAAAAGAATAATAAAAACAAGGAGATCTCTCATGAAGAAAATGTGCCCAAGGAGGAGGCAAGTCTCTCAAGCAAATAGGGATGCGTGACCTATGAGACCGAGTTACAATTGAAAATATGCTTTTGGAATTGTAATGGATACCCATGGAATGCGGGGGTTGGCATTGATGAACTAACAAGCAAAGCCGATGTTGTACTTCTTGTTGAAACTTGGGAGCATGATACACAAAGGATTAACGGCTTGGAGGATTACAATGTACATTCATTGATGTGGTCAAAGAATCTCAAGCAACGAAGAGGACAAGGAGGGTTAGCATGTATGGTTAAGAAAGGATTGGAAGATTTTGTATCAATTGTGAAAGATGACAAGTACAAACGTTATGTATGGCTGAAAATTATGACTCCAAAAAGAGCACCCATTTTTGTAGCCGGTTGCTACATTCCTCATCATGATTGTCCCTTTTATGCTTGCATGGATAGAGATCAACCATTTTCTGATTTGGAAGAGGACATTGCTTATTTCAAAGGTGAAGGTGATGTTATTGTATTTGGGGATATGAATGCTCGCACAAAAACATTGCAACATGATACTCAACAATTTGATATGCCATACATTTCAAGGGAGTTGGAGGAAGTTCACTTGTATGATCGTACTTCAATGGATGAGAAAGAGCCGGATCACTATGGAAAGCTACTTTTACACATGTGTAATAGCACGGGTATGCTCATTGCCAATGGTGTATCTTTGTGGAGTGGAACCAATGGATTTACATGTAGAAGACATAATGGGGATAGTGTGATTGACTATATGCTACTCTCTGAAGCCATCATGTATCGCATAAAGAGTTTTATGTTTGGTCAATGGACCCCGGAATCCGACCATCGCACCTTATGTATTGACCTTTCATGTGGAGAAGAAACTAAGCATGATAATTTCAGCCAAAGGAAAGAGAAGTTATCACTATGTATGGATTTCAAACGGGCACCAATGTACATTGAAATGGTTGAGCAAAAATTATGGATGACAAAGCTTCAATGTGATGCACCATTGGAAACTAAATGGGAAGCTTTCAAGAAAGCTATTTGTTCTTGTGCGGAAGAATGCTTTGCCATAAAGCATCTCCATGGTATCAACAAAGATAGATCACGCAAAAGGTGGTTTGATAAAGAATGTCAAGATGCTCGAAAGTCCTTGATAAAGCTTGATGCAACTATGGACAAAGACAACTATCAAAGTCATTTGCATACATACAAGGCATTGATTCAAAAGAAGAGAAGAAGATGGGAAGTAAAGCAACAAGAATTTCAAGTCCAAGAAAAGGCACATGCATGTGGAAGATTTTGGAGAAACTTGAGAGGCAAGCGGGTTGAGAATTTTGGTAACTTGAGTCTAGTGGATATGTACACACATTGTAGGCAATTATATGAGCAAGAAAATACTCAAAAAATGCCATTTTATGGTTCACTCCCATGTATGCCGTCTTTTTTTACTATTGAGGATGTATGCGGTGGGCTTGAAAAGTTGGCTACTCGCAAAGCGGGAGATCTTCAAGGTATCAAGCCGGAGATGATCAAATGGACGGGAGATTTTACCCATGAGTGGATGTGTGATATGTTCAACCTTGCACTTCGTAAGGAGGGGATGTAAAGAATGTAAGCAACTACCGGACTATAATGATAGGGTCTCTTATGGCAAAGTTGTTTGGGTGCATAATGGAGATGAAATTGAGTGATTGGGCTGAAGAGAATGACAAGCGTGCAAAGGGACAAGCGGGTTTTCATCGATGCCATAGCACCATTGATCATCTTGTCACTCTTCGTGTTCTCATGGACGAAAGTCGGTTGAAAGGCAAGCGATTGTATTGTTGTTTTGTGGACTTTAAGAAAGCCTTTGATATGATTCCACGTAACAATTTGTGGAGAAGGATGGAAGAACTCCAAGTTCCAAGTGAGTTTATGCTTGCGGTTTCTCGAATCTATGAGAAGGTGATTTGTCAATTGCGCATGGGAAGAGAAATTTCAGAAATTTTTGTAAGCACTATTGGGGTTAAACAAGGATGTCCATTGTCACCAACTCTCTTTGGTCTATGCATCGATCAATTGGAACAAATGGTACTTGACTTTATGCAAGAAGAAGGCATTGAAGAGGTCACTATTTGCAATGCTACCGGTAATCATGCTTTTGTTGTATGCGGATGATGTAGTGCTTCTAGCACACACTTTAGAAGATGCACAAAAGCTTATGGTTGTCCTTGAGAACTTTTGCTTGCATAGTGGGCTGATTGTAAATGAATCCAAAACAAAGGTTATGCTTGTGAAAACCAACCATAAGAAGAAGCCATGCATTGTGTACAACAACGAGACACTTGAAGTTGTTGAGAGCTTTAAGTACCTTGGCCTTGAGGTTCCATCCAATCACAAGTGGCATGAATGTGCTATGCGTCGTTTGGAAGCGAGAAAGAGAGCATATTATGCATTTGAGAACATGTGTAATGCGGGAAACATCAAGTGTTGGGTTCTCAAGAAGTATCTTTTTGATGCATTGGTGACACCGGTTCTTCTTTATGGAGTTGAAGTGTGGGGCGGGAGCATCTCAAAGTCTACTTGGAAAGAGTTTGAGAATGTCCAAAAGCGTTTTCTTACAAACTTTCTCCAAGTTAAGACACAAACACCATATATGCTCCTACTTCTTGAGTCGGGATCTCTTCCAATTGAGGTTATGGGCATGGAAAGGGTTGTGGAGTACATGATAAAGATGCGTCAAAACCCCTCACATCGACTTCCTACAATTGCATGGGAAGCAAGCAAAAAAGTTCAAAAGACGCATAAAAGCAAGATCTTGAGCACGGGATGGATGCAAGACATAAAGAAGTGGTTTGGGAGATGGGATGAATTACACTTGCTACATGATGCTTCAATTGACTCTCAAGTGAATGAAGCTTTTCTACAACGCCAATGTATTACGGCTTGGGAGAAATCTGGTGGGTCACGCTTCATACATTACACCACCTATATTGCCCCCAACTACAAAACCATGTTCTTCGCTGAGAGAGGAAACCGTACTCACACTTACATGCTTGAGCCTATTCCCTTGTCCGCGATACGCACTATCGCAGCAATTCGGCTTAGCTCCCATTTCCTTCGATGCGAGATAGGGCGTTGGGGCAATGGAGAAGAGTCAAATCGATTGTGCACATTATGCTCACTGCAAGTTCGAGAGTCTGAGTACCACACACTACTAGAGTGCTCAGCTTTTGATCACATCCGAACTTGCTTCTCTCACATTTTCAGCCATAACTTAGACCTACACACTTTCCTCTCCCAGCCAAAGTGTGGGCTCTCCATTGCGACTCTCATCACTACAATTTTGGAGCATCGAGAGTCACTCATCAGCCATACTACATCACATGTAACTTTGGTCCCATAGGTCATATTTGACCTCCGAGGACGATAATAAAATCTATCTATCTCTCTCTCTCTCTCTCTCTCTCTCTCTCTCTCTCTCTCTCTATGTGCGCGTCCCCTGATTTTATATGGCAAATGGCTTCCCTAAGGAAGGTCATGCAGGTGCATCATGGAACGTCTATCCTCTTGCCTTGTAACATGTCTTCACCTTTAAAAATTTCCCCCAAGCACACAGGTGTGAAGGAGATATTTGCCTCTCTCTCTCTCTCTCTCTCTCTCTCTCTCTCTCTTTGTGTGTGTGTGCAAGCACGGACCGGGTAGAGGCGAAGAAATAATGCAGAACAGTATGGGCATCATGGAGTTACAAACGCAAAAGGAGTATGTCCATTCATTTCCCACTACGAGCACGAAGGGAGTGTGTCTGTCTGGTAAGGCGAGATGGCAAGGGCCTAGAGTGCATGAGGGCATCTCGCTTTTGCAACGCAAGCGAGTACATGCGATAGCACTCAAGGAGGTGGTGATCTCACGCAGGTAGAGTAAGGAGGGGCATGGGAGCACTGTGAAAACAAAGGCAAAGATGTTTGAGAGAGGAAAAAATAAGGGATCTTCTGGGATTCCTCTTAATAAATGAGAATTGTTATAGTAAAACTATCAACGTTTTACAAGTTTTCTTTTGGCACGCATAGCATCTAGTTAGAAGTTGCAATTTTTGTCGATACTAGACACTAGTGCAAACAAAAGTGGGGCAATGAATCTATGATGGGGCCAACCCATCATTTTTGGCTTTCTAAAAGAAACCCTTAGTGTTGTGTTGGGTTAGGTTAGGGAAACTTTCATTGTTTTCACTGCATGATGACGAAGACTTACCTTTCATTTCATTTCACATAGTGACATGTCTTTACTTTTCTTGCATTCTAGTGTTTTAGAATGCTAAAGTGAAGCTTCACCTTGTATAATCTTAGTAAATTTTACACAACACACATGTTTTTTCTTTCATTTTATTGGTTTTAGAATGCTAAAGTGAAGCTTCACCTTGCATAATTCTAATAAATTCTATACACACATATATTAATTAGTTCTTTTTATTTCACCTTTCATTTCACAACTTCACATGGTTTTACATTTCTTGCATTTTATAGCTTGATTCCAATCAGTGTTAATGTTCGAGAAAGTCTCTTTTATTAAGCGGCTGCTAATCAAGTTTCTTCCTCACAAAGAAGAAAACCAGAATTACTAGCAGAAATTTTGAAATTTACAGAATTTTTGGACGACTTCTCACATATTTCATCGGTTTTTCTTCCGTTTACCATGGTTTGCAGCTAGCTCGTCTCGATTTTCAAACGGCTCAAGACCAAGCTGAGGCAATCCTTTCCCAAACATTGATACCAGTTTAAAGCAAACCTAAAAATTTTATCACTTTCTTATTATTTTTGAAAGCCGTCGTGACCCTTTCACTTGTTTAGCCTATGATCTCTTTTGAGAGTTCCTCAATGCTACTCTTTACCAACACAAGTTGCATATGTGTGAAATATGTGTCTATGATTCTCGCATTGCACTTTAATAGAGGGAATCCTATGAGATGCGCAATTTGTGTTCAAAGAAGGAAAAGGGGTGCATTGCCACGTGGTGCACGAGGCAGACAGAGCAGATGCATGACGACGCGAGGGGGAGGGGGAGCTAGCCTGTGTTGCTATTAAATGTCCAAACAAGCTACACGAGGAAGCGAGGGCAAGGAAGCCACTTTTTTACACGAACGAGGGTCTGACACCCAACAAAAAACTCCTAGCAACATTGTGGCATACGATAAAGGACTTTACATTACTTACTAGGCAAGTGCTGATTTTGAAACCGAGAAATTGCATGACGAATTTACTTATATACTATATATGAAGCAGCTTAATTTTTTTAAGGAAGGAGAGACACTCCATGTGTCACATTCTCTTTCGTATCAAAGTCTACAATGATAGGATTTGACGCCCATCTACCCTTCTTAAGGCATTTTGCCGGTCGTATGAAGGCCAAAGTTCTTTTGAGTCTGTCATTGGAAGGGCTTGTTCAAAAATTATCCTTCTATGGAGAAGGGTGAAAAAATAGAATACATGTCAATGGAAGGGCTAATTAAAAAAAGAATTATATATATTAATGCTCATTTACAATATCTATATGTATATTTGTTATACTCATTGACAGAATATAATATCTTGCCTTGTAAATTATGCGAAATTTTCTCATTGGAAGGGCAAACTGAAAATAGACCCTTCTATAGGGAAGGGTGCATTTTTCTACAACCCATCTTTTGAAAGAATAGGTTGCCCTTCAAATCCTAACACTGATGATTCTGATTCAAAGACACCCTTTAGAAAACATTTAATTGAAAATGCAAAAGTGAAAGGTGAGTACTAGGATGGTAGAAAATGAAAAGACTCCTGAGCCTTGGAAGTGGAAAGTCAAAAAGACCTTGGTACTCTTATCTAAATTTATTATACTTAATCCTATAATTTTTGAAGGCTGACCACTACCTGCTTTTATTTTTTAAAATCATTTGAAGGATGGCTTTCCTTTACATTTTGAAGGCCATAAAGATTTTTTCTCCATGGGTTACTCAATAAACCTCCCTTCGGAGATTCGAATGGACCTTCTATGTCGTAAATTATTTTTTTATCTTGATGCTCGAAGTCAAAAGCTAGATGTATGTATCCATGTGTGTGTGTGTGTGTGAGTGTGTGAGTGTGTGTGTGTATGTGAGAGAGAAAGAGAGAGCCATTCTCTTGATGTGTGAATATAAGAGACAAAGTCGACGTGCCATTTTCCAAGGTGTTGACGAATTACATGAAGGCTTTCCATATCTACATTGCATTAATGAAGTACATTGAGCTCGACAATTCATCAATAGGAGTCTGTAATGGCTATTGCCCACATAGGAGCAATAGGCATTACGGGAATAATTACCCGCAACTACATTATATAAACATCAACGCACAGAATGACAAGAGAAGGAAGTACAAAGTACACAGACACAGAACAACCCTTGCTTCATTCATCTGTAATCCAGACACAGAGTACAATAGATGATGCCATGAATATCATAGAGATTGGTTAAGTTACATCAAAAGACAGGTATGCCTCTCCATATACAATCGCTGCTCCAGCGCAGATCGGGAACGGTGCACACACTCCTGCCCCATGATATCCTATGAAGAACTGCCGCTCTGGCCACCGCATACCGCATGATTCCTGACTCCCGATCCGCAATGTCCAGAGGACCGCAGGACCGCATGTGCGGCTAATGCCGTAACACCTGGCACGCACGGTGGATTGCGCGAACCCACAATCAGCCCCTCCAGTTGGAAGGTTCTGGTGGTTGCTCTGCACCCTGCTCTGGTGAAGAGGAAACCTCAATATAGCCAAAGCCCCGAAAATCTGCAGTATGGGCTCGATAGACCTCATCCAAAAGACGTGGATCTATCTCAATTTGTTCCGGCCAGGCAGCCCGAGGAATAAACTGCGTTGGCAAGGAGATAGATTGAGGCGGCTGTGGCAGAGGAGCAAGAGGTGTATGCAAGGGATAATAACGAGTAAGGTAGCGATTAAGAGCAGCCCAAAATGGAGGGCAAGGTGGGAGACTGAGAGAAAAGGAATGAGCTAAGGTCTCCACCCAAAAACAGACCCTGCGCCTCTCCTTACAAAATCGACGAATCATTTTCTGCAAACGAGAGACATGAGTCTGGGCTTCATCACAATCCTCTGTAGCTTGTGCCCAATCAGCAACATCAAAACCCTCTGGAACAACACTCTTACCTCTGTCAGTGTTGGATGACTCGGGTTGGTACACCACAACCTGCTGAGCGGGTGGCTGTGCTCCCACCTCCGCAGCCAAGCGTGTGCTCCAGCTTTGTAATTGATTATCTAAAAAAGTTCGAAGATCCTCTTGAATCTCCACTGCCAATGCATCCAAATCAGTCATGTTGATCATTACATCGCCAGGGTGCGAGGTTAAGTAAGAAGCTAGGCTATGCTGTGTTCTCAACTGAAGAAGTTCTTGTTGAATAGACCTTACAAACTCAGCATTAGCCCCTCTTGATCTTTGTATTTCTGCCCCTTGCTGGCGAGTAGTGGCAGTCAGCTGTTCATTCTGAGTGTTTAACTCGTCAATCCGAGTCAGCGAAATCGCTACCTGTGCTTCCAGCTCATTGACTCGTCCCTCTGTGGCTGGGGCTGGCTAGGCCGCACGAATAGACTCTGCAAGTCAACTCAAAAATGTGTCGCATGCCTGTAATTGGTCAGCAGGGGTCGCTGCTGCCGTAGCCTCCCAGGGTAGCACTGCGGGGAGAATACCTCCCGTCGAGGCAGCCGCATTCGTAATATCCGACGTTTCCGGTTGAGCGGGGACGTCCGCAACCGCAGAGCTCATCCTCAAGGGAGTCGTATTGCTAACTCTTTCCTGCATTCGGCGGTGCCAGCGAGCCACCGCAGAATCTTCCGCAACAATAGATGCAGTTGCTGGAGGTGGTGTTGAAAATTGCTGCTCCTCACGGCCGCGCTTGCGGCTTGCTGATCCTACACCTGCAGTGGCCATCTCCTGGGCTCCAGAGGATACCTTCGCTGTCGATGAACCAAGCAATTCCTCAGTACCCACCTGTTGCTGCTGTGTTTCCCTCTCCGCCGGCACTGCCAAGCTTTATGTTTGCGACAGAGGAGGATTAGTGCCTTGGACCACCAAGCGATCATCTTCAAAGTGGCAAAGAGGACACAGGGCGAGAGGAAACACTTCTCTCAAAGGAAAGATCAATGTGAGCAGTTGGCCCACCTTTGTATTGGTTGGGGTACCCCTCCCCAACTGTGCCATCACTCGTTGGCACTCTGCCAGCAGTCGCTCTCTGACTACTGCTGCCCAAGCTATTGGCCCAAAGTTGGCTGAATGCAACACATTTCTAGCTCTGGTCGAAATAGTATACGTTTTGGCCTGTAGCCAAATAGCCTCAAGGAACCACTGATATGCATCCCTGGTTGCCACATTTGACAACCCTGACAGTTTATACTCCCCTTTGACCTTCAAGCCAAATTCTTGCTCGACATCTTCAGCAAGGATCACATGGGAGGCTCGCACCACGCCATCGTTGCGTAAACAGCAACATCTTGAGATTCTTTCTGCTGTCAACTGTATCTGTTGATTGTTGAGGACCACCATATCACCAGCCGCGAGTTGCTCGATACGTGCTGTCTGCGGGTGCACTGGGATTCCTTGCCAGTCCAGGTTGGCGAACACACGCAGCCGCAAGTCTTGCAGCCATGCGTCCACTCGTCGAAGCGCGAGCTGTTGCACGGGAGTGAAAGGGACACATTGCAGAAGAGAAGTTGTCATGGTGGCGATGAGATGCAGGAGCAGAGAATAAAACACTAAGAGTGCGCGACACACGAAACTAGAGAACCACAATAAAAAACGTATGCATGCAATAGTAACCCTTCCACAATGAGTTCCCAAAATAGGGCGATCCACGGTGTCGCAACCATCATAGATCTTTTCTCGCTTCCCAAGATTACATGCAAAAGAATCCCCAATCATGATTAAGGTGGCTTCCAGCTCTTGTACTGTAGTAAAGGGGCACTGAATCGTGGTAGGTGAAACATAATGGCGCAGTTTGAAACCATTAACCGGCACAGAAATAACCTCCCCCCGCAAATCCGCCAAATAAGAAGAAATAGGCCCGCATGCTTGAAAAATCCAAAATGGTCCTGACCACCTTAATTTAAGCTTCCCCGGCATCTTCCCGAGACGGGAATTGAAGACAAGGACCAGCTGTCCTCGAACAAATTGTTGTGCTTTCGGGCGATCCAGCCATTTTTTCCGCCTAGACTGTAGATCCTGCAGTACCGCAAAGCTCTGAAGCCGCTCTTCGTCCAGTTCCTGCAAAACATCCAATCGATAAATCACGGAATCCTCCGGAAGAAGCCGATCCGCAATCGACATCCGCAAACTCGGAATCACATGCTCCACTGGAGTGATTGCCTCCATGCCAAATGCTAACTTAAAAGGAGTCAATCATGTTGCCACTTTGTAAGCTGTCCGATAGGCCCATAAGGCAGAAGGAAGTTTCACATCCCAATCCGTTCTATTCATATTCACTAACTTTGTCAAAATTCGAATCAATTTTTTATTGGTTGATTATGCTTGCCCATTCGCCTGAGGATAATATGGAGAAGATTTCATGTGTAATACAAAGTAAAACCGCAGCATTCTCTCCATCACCTTATTCAAAAAATGACTTCCCCGATCACTAACCAGCTCAATACAGCAGCCATACCTAGAAAAGATATCCTTATATAAGCATCCCGCCACAGAAATTGCAGTGTTATCCCTCAAAGGCCATGCCTCCACCCATTCGGTAGCGTAATCCATGGCTGTCAAGATATACTTATTCCCTGTGTGAGCTGCCACTGGTTTAAAAGGACCAACAAAATCCAAACCCCACTTTTGAAAAGGCTCCAAGGGCAAGACTGGCTGAAAAGGCATTCTTGACCGTTTGGTAGGTTGCCCCAAACGCTGACACACATCACACTGTTGCACATAGTTTCTCGCATCTTGAAACAATGTGGGCCACCATAATCCTGATTGGAGAACCTTTCTAGCTGTAATTAGTGCTGCAAAGTGACCTCCAGCAATACCCGTATGTACTTCCTCTAGGACTGCTTCCTGCTCCTGTGGTAGCACACATAGGAGTAACACCTCTGCCGCTGTGCGGTAATAGAGCTTCCCCATAATGATCTCAAAATTCCTGCTTCTAATAGCCATACGTTTCCTCTGATGGCTGGTCAAGAAGGAAGGCATGTCGCCGCTGTCGAGAAAATGAAACATCTCCTCATACCATGTCCATGGAATGCTAGGAATGACCCTTATGTGACTCGGGACGGTAATATCTTCTGCAGGGACTCCTGTTAGAAATAGAGATGCATCCGGAAATTCATCAGCGACCCCCGTCGGCGGCTCTCCAGAGTCTAGCCAGGATAGGTAGTCAGCCACCGCATGCTGAGCCCCTGGCCTGTGTATGACCTCAAAGTCAAATTCCTGCAACAGAAGCACCCATTGGGCCAATCTTCCCGTCAAATTCTGTTGCCTTACCAGGTATAACAGAGCCGAATGGTCCACATGGAAGAAAAACCATCGGCCCAACAGATAGTGCCGGAATTTCTTCACTGAATAAATCATCCCTAAACATTCCCTTTCCGTTACTGAATAATTTCTTTCTGCAGATGATAATCATCTACTGGCATAATAGACCGGTCGGAACCATCCTTGACTTTGTTCCTGTATCAACACACTGCCAATAGCGCGATCCGAAGCATCCACGAACACATGAAAATCCTGCCCGCAATTCGCTGCCAGCATAATCGGAGCTTTGGAGAGCTGCAGTTTTAATCTTCGAAAAGCCAAATCACATTCCTGTGTCCATTCAAAATCTATAGCATGAGCTGCCTGAGTAATCGGGATTGCCAAATGCACGACAAACCGCAAATGCCTCCCATGCCATCGGGCTTGACCCAGGAAAATCTGGCACTGTTTCTGATTCCACGGTGCAGGCGCTTCCATAATTGCGGCAATTTTATCCGGATCCACAGAAATGCCGTCTTCAGAGATGATATGCCCCAGGAGCCTGCCACTGCGAACAGCAAATGCACACTTTAAAGGATTCAAACTGAATTTTACCTCTCTCCATTTCGTAAAGCATAACCGTAATTGTTGCAAATGCTCCAATTGTGCTCCAAAAACACTGAGATCATCCAAAAAAATCCGCATAAAATCCGTCAAGTAAGGCCCAAAGATTTGAAACATATCCCGTTGAAAAGTGGAAGGTGCATTCCGCAATCCAAACCACATTACTGTGCAGGCAAATACTCCCCCCGGTAATAAAAGCTGTTTTTGGTTGATCCTGCAATGCCATTCTAATTTGATTATATCCTCTAAAGCCATCCAGAAAAGTATACATCTCATGTCCTGCTACATCATCCAAAATGGTCCAAAAACGGGAGAGGAAAAGGATCTGGAACAGTAGCGGCATTCAATTTCCGGTAATCCACACAAATTCGGATTTGCTTATTTTTCTTTGGTACTACCACAATTGGAGAAATCCATTCCGGATTATCAATAGGGGTAATAAAACCCACTTCCAACAGGCGATCAATTTCCAATTTAACTTGCTTTGCCACATTCGGATTCATCCTGTACGAATGCTGCTTCATGGGCACCGCATTCGGTTTTAGATTGATCATATGCTAATAAAACTTAGGATCCAATCCCTGCATGTCCACATATTCCGATGCGAAAACATCCTTAAACTCTGTCAGTAATTTGATCAAATCATCTCTAAAACTTGCTTCCAACTGCTTATTAATGTATATGGGCTGCAACTCCGCTTGCTCCCCAAGCAAAACCTTCTCTAATTCATCTTCCTTAACCCTTGTAATTTTTTCCATTTGCGCCTCAAAAGCTCGTTCTTGCTGAATCACGTCCTCCAGTGACTCAGGACTTGGAAGCACCTGTTGTTGGGGCTCCCCTACATTATGAAAAATATGGACTCTCCTTGGGCCTTTTTGATTAGTGAAGGCTTAAGGGAGAACCAATGAGAAGGCTCTTGGGATATCACTTAGAGGGGGAGTAATGGTAGGGGTGCAGCCTAATTGTCTCCCTCTTCAATGCGTGGTTCTTAGAGGGAGAGAGGTGTCATAAAAGAGGGAGGGACCCCCCAAAAAAAAAAATGCGCATGCTTAAAAACCCAAAAAATTGAAACTTTTTTAAAAGTTCCAAAGTTGACCCATTTGCCTCCAAAACTGCCCCAAAACATAAACTAACTTTAAAAAGTCAATTTTTCCCCCCAAAATCCACTTTTCTCTCTCTCCCTCATTACTTTTCTCTCCCACACTCTCCCTCTTCTCCCTCCTCCCATTCTCTCTCTACAGTCAAGGCAGCCATAGCCAAAAGCTTTCCACCACTCTCTTCCTCTCTCTCCATAGCTCCCCCTTCTCTCACACCTCCATCAACCCTCTACAGTCCCACACTCCATAGCCCACAGCTCCACTATCCTCTCTACCTCTCTACTTCTCACTCCTCTATTTCTCTATCTCCACTGTCAAAGCCACCATAGGCAGCTCACCTCACCCTCCCCTCAGCTCCTCATTCTCTCTCCATGGTACTCAACTCTTTCAAATCCCTTCCTAAGCCCAACTTCCCAAGCATGTCCACGCATAGACGGCCCAAACCACAGATAGAGGAGATTGTGTTGCACAACACAAAAGACTCAGAGGGGGTATGGATCCCACAAGTGTTCAAGAAGGGTGCATGGATCTACATGCAACCGTCACGTGCTGGACCTCATCGCGTACGGTGTCGAGGCGTATTGGAACGTCATTGGAAGGTCCGGCTATTGACATTCAAAGAAACAAAGTCCGGAATGGTGGCCATCGTGCAACACGTCTACAGTGCAACTGAGCTCCACCTCAAGAGAGCTTCTACTCAATTTTCACCTCATTGTAAGTTTTCATGGTTTAGCTATCCCATGCATATATCATGTTTACGTTTATGTGATCATTATGTTTAACTAAGGACATTTGTAAAGATGTTTTTCCATCCAGCTTAGTTGAGGAGCAGCCGCTTGAGTGCCTCTCAGGCATGTTCATGGTTGTGCATGCTCACATTGGGGAGCTTATGTTTCCTAATGTTTCATCGGAAAAACTTACCAAGCAGCGAATATTCATGTACTCCCACAAGTACGTGGTGCCGAAGTCAAGCCAAAGCTATGGTAGGTTAGAAGCCGTGGGGACACCCTCATTGCAGAGTGCAGAATCGCCAACTCCATACCATTGGGCTTTGCTTTCTTTCAAGCGCAAGGTGCTGCAAGATTTCCAAGGGCCCCTAAAGTTTGGTAAGGCAACCAGATCGGTGGGTCTCAGTTGGCATTGTCCCATTCATTTGTTTGTGCATGCATTCCGCTCTCTACCGATTGTAGAAACACCAACAATGTTTGTTTGCAAAGAAGTTGACATAGATGCAATGGACACCATTCTAGGTGTCAATTGGGGCTATGGTGACGGTTTGCATGATGATGACCGTTATAAGTGCAATGTGTCCTCCACACAGCTTTGCCTTCGGTATTTGAAAGCAAGGTGCACCTTGTATGCACGGTTTAGCTATGAGAGGTGGATGCACAAACGTGGCAAATGGATACCCTTGCAGCTGACAGCCGAAGAGATTCAATCCTTTGAAATTCGTGTCCGCATGCCCAATAACGAGGTGGAGGTGGTTGCAGTGAATCCGCATTGGACTCTTGCCAATCTTCGGGAACACTTTGTCATAATGGGATTCGAGGATGTCGGTAATGCAAGTTTCAAACTAGAACAACGCAAGGTCTGCTTTGTGCTTCCTTAGCTACCTTTTCTTATTTTCTATGGGTTTTTGTATTTTGATTGCCCATTTTTGGTTGTATAGATTGGAAGGCGGATGGAGGCCACTATGCTTGTTTACAAAGATTGGGCTACAGACGAAATCATCTTGTCTAAGTGAATTGGCTTGTAACTTTAATCGTTTATATATTGGATATTTTATTGAAGATTTTGAAAAGTTTTAAGGTGTTGTACTTGAGTTTTAAGGTGGTGTAAATTTATTTTTTAAATCCATATTTTTTATTTTTTTCGAGATAGAATATGTCTATATAAGGAGGACCACCTCCTCATTTCACCATTTTCATCCCAGCATTGCAGAGAGACCTAGCATACCCAATCACGCAAAGAGAAGACATGGCTGCTACTAGTGCTTTAGATGCATTCCTTACTGAGGTTGGGCATGCAAATCGCCCTGAGCTTCAAGCATTTTTCACAACCCAACCCGATTTGGAAACCACCTTGACCCTCCACTCTCAATCTCTTGAGCACATTACTTCATACATTTCCACGTGCATGGGGAGATTCATTGTTGAGTTACCAAACCGACCAGGGCAATGGGTCCCTGAAGGCCTTCTCCACCACCTCTACCAAGGGGACAGGCCATTTCATCAACGGCTTGCACGCTTTGCCACCATAGCACAACCCGCCGGACAATATGTGCGGCTTGAAGCTGATGATGTGCGAGCAATGCGTAAGGGAAGGATCGGAAACACTTTTTTCTCTGTTCAGGCCATAATGATCTTCCTCCTTCACGAGTGCCCAGCAGGCCCTGACGTAGTGCTACCTCACTTGCAGATCGGCGGGGTATTGGCTGATGTGAAGGACCCCAAGCCCGCGGCCATTGACTCATCCGCAGAGGAGAGGACGCTTGCCTTGACCTACCCTGTAGGGATTCAAGGCCTCTTGGAGACCTCTCCATCAGTCGGTTCATCCTCGGGACCGCTAGAAGGAACCACCACTCGGGATGCCATCCCTGAGGTAGAGATTACCCGCTTCTCCTCCATTGTGGTGGGTGGGGAGGAGTTTGTGTTTATGCACGATCTGGAGAAATCCTTTGAGCTTCGCATGGATGATTGTTTTGCCATCCTCGATGCCCATGGAAAGTTTGAGCTTGATACCACCACCTCCCATGACGGTGATCTCCTACTGCCCATGGGGAATAATTTGGCGGACACAGTGGCGATCGCACAAGCCGAGGTGGCAGCGGCCGAGCAGGCCAAGGTCTCTGAGGAGAAGTTTGTGGCCGTGCAAGCCATGTGTTTGGCTAAACGCGCAAGAGTGGATTCACCACCACCTGCTGCAACACTTGTTTTGCTTGATCCAAAGGGGAAGTCAAGCGTGGATCTTTACTTGCACCCGGATGCCGATGAGGAGGATCGTAGACAAGAGGTATAGATGCTCACTTACATTTGATTGTTACAAATGATTTTTTTAATGTTATATCATAATTCTGTTACATATCTCAGAAAACATATGTTCTGCAGGATGTTCTGGAGTTTGACGCCTGGGCGCAACGGTCAGGGGGGAGGAGGACGCCGTTCGGACCTCAAGCGGCACTTGCTCACTACCTCGGCACACTTCCCACTGGTGTCGTGGTGTTTGTCCATGCCGACTACTCTCCCAATGGTCGCTACAACATTTTTGCTCTCCGTTCACTCTCCAAGGCGTTGTGTTTAACAACACTTGCCCAAACGGCCAACCTTGTAGTGCTTGTAAAGAAAGATTTTGCAATATCCACTTTCGGTGTAAACTTTCATGGGCTCCTTATTGCCCATGTCGGCATGAACCATGTTGTAGGGGTTAATGACATCCAAGAAATCACAACCACTTTACTTAACAGGGAGCCACCCCAAAAGGCCAAGCGCCAGAAAATTGTAATTAGAAAGATCCTAAAGCAAAAGCCGGATATCATGTAAAGCATTGATTTCTTTAATGAAACTACTTTTTGATGTCTATGACTCTCTTTCTTGCAAGGTTTTTAATTTCTTATATGTTGGGCTTCCATTGTGTATGAGAAGCACCATAATTTTTGCTATGACTACTAAAGGGTTTGGTAGGCATTAAAATTTAAAAAATGTATACTTTGTTATTTCTAGGCTTCCAAAGTTATATATGTGCCTAGTAAAGGGCTTGGAAGTCCCTAAACAATGCTGCCACAAGGGCGCGCATTAGGGCTTTCCATCAGTAGATGAAGTGTGCAAATGCGTGCCCTTGTAGCAGATGAAATTGGACACATCTAAGAGCATACCCAAGTACAAAACAGAGTTTCAAGGCATTAATACCCAGTTGCAAAAGAGAAACACATGGATACCCAGGTAACCTTAAGCCCATCTTGCCCCAGATACCTAAAGATGTATTAACAAACCACAAAACTGTGGCAATATCTAAACCCTTCTTGGAGAATAGGAGCATATCGAGTTACAAAACAGAGTCAGAAGACAATAATACCCAGCTGCAAAAAAGGAAGACATGGATACCCAGGTAACCTTAAGCCCATCTTGCCCCAGATACCTAAAGTCGATTGTCAACTGCAGCTAAGGTGACATCATTGAAATGAATGCACGGGCCTGAAGTGCTCACTTTATGAGCGCATTGGTCTTTTCATATCAGCGATCGGAGTTCCGGTTACCAAGATATTAGCCGTTAAAGATTCACCGGGGGTCGGCTCCGTACCAGTCCGGTCCGCTCGGTTGGAGTGCCATCTGGGAGATTTTGGCTCTCGATCAAGTTTTGGAATGCAACAAAGTAAGTGGTCGAGGAGAATCCTATCCAAAATGTTATCTCTGCAGTGCATTGCTAAGCAGGGTATACTGTCACCAGCGGCACTACAACAGTTTACATGTATGCCAAACTTGGTGCACTTCTCATAAAGATCCATAAGTGCTTGAGGAGCATTGTGTTTGGAAGAAGATGCATTAACTCAAACTTCAACTGCCATAACTTCTTCATCGTAGCTCCAATCGACGAGCCGTAAAGACAGGCCGGTAGAGCACTTCAAGCACTGCACTTCTAGATCATAGTCTCCCACTTGTGCTCACTTCAAGCATACTCATTTTTGGCATCATTAAGGCATCTGTTGGCCCTTTGAAGCCGCATCTGGCATACATTAATCATTAAACTTGGCCTGTTAACAAGCTGTGATCACTGACCATTAATCAAGTAGGTTTCAAAGAAGATTGATGTGCATTTTTTTTGGCATCTTTCTTCGTATGAGAGCAGAGCTGCACGACATCCACCCCCTCTAAACCTGCACAGCCTCCTGTGTGTGCCAACTACACTTCAATCTGCATCTGCTTTAGGTACCTTAAGCTCCTTACCCATCATCAAACTCACGTAACTGGTAAACATATGAAAAAAAAAGAAATAAGGCTTATAACCTATCATAAATATTCTAGCTTAATCATTAGGTAGCTGTCCATCAAAAATCTCTGAACCACATCTGTCATATCTTTTAAGCATTCAATTATGGATAACATGTTTAGTGAACCCCGCAAGACTCAAGTGCTCTAGTTAATGATGCACACGGCTTGACCATTAAGCTCCCTTAAGGGATCCCTGTCAAGCTCAAGTATGCCTTACTCTGTCTGCACATGGAATGGCCGTCAATTCCTTTATCTCAAGTTCTGGTAATAGAACCAACTTAAAAGATGTGAAGATACTTCATCAATTGTCCAAAGAAGTCCATTGGAAGCCATCCATGTAATCTTATTGAATGCATAACAAAAAACTATTTTGTACCATCCTTCAGGATCATAGGGAAAATACAAGAATTTCCAATCAGTAGAGCATAAACACAAATTAACCCACAAATCTTCATACAAACCGCCTGGATGATATGGCATATAAGTCAATTTCCCAAGACCATGCATATATCTGTCACCTCCTGGGTCAAAATCTAGCTAAAAATCCCCTACATCATAGGGTAGTATCAGATTCCATATAGCATCAGGTAGCATCAGATACTGCCATATCCCTTGTGCAATTGGCTCATCCAATTGTCGATCATCAATCACAAGTAAAAGCATTGGTAGTGCACCTTCACTCTCACAAGTATTGGAATCCCAATCATGCATATCTGAATACATCAATTTGCTTATAAAATCCTCTTCATTAGGCTCAAAAGATGCATATGAAAACAATTCTCTATCTCGTAGAGGCTCAAAATCTAGTAGTGCATCATCTAACAGTTGTATAAGTTCATCATCTGCTAAATCTGAACAAAGTGGCTCATGCATGATTCTGGATTGATTGGTATCCTTAGCATCTATATTTGAGAACCCTTCCAAAGCTTCGTCCAGTAAGAACATAAGGTCTAGATCCACCGCTTGAGAAGGTTTCTCAATCCTGTACATCTCAGGTTGCTGTAAACTAAGATTTCCACATGTGACATGCATACTAATCATATCTACAGTAAACTGCTCTTTAAGTCTTTCACCCTCATCCAGATATCTTTGCACTTCTGTAGCACAAAGTTCAGCAGGCACATTGAAAATTTCATCTATTCCCCTGTCTGTGTCATGAACACAATGAAACCAATCATATTCAACATCAAGAGATTGCACTTCACTATGCACCCCCTCTGAATCAGCATCATCAATTTCATGATCATTCTGCCATAGTGTGAGCCTTGTGTCACAAATTCTCGATAGAGAAGAAGTTTTCTCCCTCTCTAAATCACCATCATCAATTTCAGGATCAATCTGCCAGATCGGTAGCTCTAGGTCACAGAAGCGTGTCAAAGGAGTCTACACCCCCTCTGAATCATCATAATCATGTTCAAGATCAGTTTTCCACTTTTGTAACTGTGCTTCATAAAACTTGTCAATGAAGGAGTCTGCACCCCCTCTAAATCAACATTTTGCAGATCTTCAAGCACATACTCTTGCTTAGCCGAGTCCTCAAAATCTGGTACATAAAATTTGATAAATCTAGTACACCAAAAACCATGGTCCTGCTGCTCTCAAAAGCAGCCCTACTTTGACCTATGACATCTGTATCATTAATCAATTCTTTGGCAAAATGTGTACCAGTATCTTCAATCACCTCTATGGTAGAATCTGTACCAGAAATTTTTTTCTCTAATTCTGGTTCAATAGCAAAAGTATCAGCTATAACTGAATCTTCCCACATGTCTACCTGAATATGATTGCACTCATTCACCTACACATCTTCCTGAGCTTTAGCCAATTCATTGTCTTGATCCCATGATTTCTTTTCTTCCTGTACTGCATGTATAGGTTCTTTGGAAAATTTACCATGTATATCCTGAAGTTGTAAAGCCTCACCCTCAAAGACTTCTACTTCATGCACAACATCTGCAAAACCCAACTTTGCATACACAGCTTCAACTATGTCTTCATCATTAGCCTGTAAAAAAGTAGCATCCTGCACAATAAACTCATCAATCATAGCTTCTAACTTTGATCGTACTTTTCCTCGGATATCTGCATAGTTTGGTAGACTTGCACTCTGTTCTTGATAGCTTTCATACTCCTCATAACATGCTTGCACAATAGCCTCTTTGAAATACTCCCAGTCGTCGTTGCAAGCTCTAGTAACCTCTTGAATCTGCTCCTTCACATATGAACTCACTAACTGCTCAAAAGATTTGATCATCAACTCTTCTAGTATCCCTCTTACCTTGGTTTCCATCTCATAGCACTCTAGGTAGCCCTCTGGATCGTATCCATCAACGAGTCGTCTCTTGTCGTATAGTGCATCTAAAGTTGCTTCCAAAGCTTCATCCATTTGATTTTTCTTCTTTACGGTCTCTATTTCAAGCAGAGATCCTTGAACCAATTGAAGCATCTATAAGAAATCAAGAACTGTTGACTTATTACCAAAACCGTTCGCACTTAATTCTGCAATCATCTTCATCATCTACTCTAAATTATCCATCTTTACCTCCCACCCTGGCTCGTTTCGCGTCAGGTTCACCAAAGATGTCGGGGGATATGTGTTCGCTACGTGAGCCGGGCAGGCGCCGGGCCTCTGGCTGTGGGAGGTGTGAAAGAGAGAGAACAAGAGACACAAACAACTCAGCCAACCATCGCAATCATCAATTAAATTGATTAATATGTTTGAGTACAACTTAATCTTTAGCCAAGGCGGGCTGTTAATAGCACCGTCACTTGGGTCATCTGCTAACTAGGAGTTTAAGCTCCAGCTTTACAGAATTAATCGGGCCGTTAACGACACCGGGCTTAATAGAATGATTAATCAAACATTAGCTGATGACGATGATGAAAGTTATCTTCTGCCACTTTAACTGCTTCAACTGCCCTTAGGTTCAGCAAGCTTCAACTATATCAGTTATTCTGCAGCTTCCTGCTTTGTGCGCTTTGCACTACCTCGTGCTTTCCTCTTGCTTCTTACCTTGCTTTTTCCTTCTCCTGATTTCTTCTCTTGCTTTGGTTCAAGACCAAGAGTGCTTCTCAAGATTACTCGCTTTAATCCTTGACAATCTTCTTCTCAAGCTTCGACCTCCATCTTCCTCGCTTGCATGCCTCGATAAATGTGCCGCCTTGCTTCCTCGACCAAGGACCTAGATGCCTTCCTTCCTCCCTTCCCTTCCTCTCCTTTTATTTGTTTTGCTTTGAATGCCCTTTTGCTTCCCTTCCAATCTCTGTCCAAGCTCGAGAGCAAGAGAGCTTGGAGCTCAATTGCCCTCCTTTGATCGATTGAGCACGAAAGAGAGAGGCTCCTTGCACCACCCCGAGAGAGAGAGCACCTATCTCGTGCAAGCTCGAGAGAGGACTTTGTTTCCCCCCCCCCCTAGATTTCCGCCTCTCCTCGTTTTCTTTGCCAACCCCGCATGCAAAAAAAGTGTCCTATTATTAGCATGTGCCCTCCCTTAGCAGTGGCGCCGGGCGTCACTGACGTGGTGTGGGAATCAGCCCAATGACGTGGCAAGCTCGGGGTGGAGGTGCACGGAATGCAGCGAACATAGCACCAAATAGGGGCGCCTCAGCGAGATGATGAAATCTTGCTTCACGCTCGTGCTCAACCACGCATCACAGAGGCCTCTACGAGTCCTTCATCCCCTTCTTGCGCTCGTCCTGGTTGCTGCACGCCATGGCCTCCTTATTTCCCCCCATTGGCTTCAGATTCATTCACTCCCCTATTAAGTTAGGGTGACCTCGGGCGGCCTTTTCGCCATTTCCTTGGGCGGTCTTGCCCCTTAGCTTCTTTTTGACACTTAAAGGGAACCCCTTTTGGCATGCATATCGACTAAAGCATCACGAGGCTCAACAACTTTCTTTAGCAGCCCCGTCCAACAATCTCATCAAGGATTCTCTCACCTTGGGATAAATCCCGCAGTCAATGCATTCCAAGTGATCACATTCCGAACACAATGTTCCATGGTTTTTTGTTGGTTGTGTTATGTATGATGGTTATGTCATCCCCTCAGAACCTATCATGGAATTTTTACTTTAGAAGCATTAGCACTACTGTCTAAACCTCTATCATAAGAGCTGTTTGAATCTTTTAGGTATGAAAGTACTGGCATCATTCTCTGATCCTTAGGTGCCTCTATGGGTTGTGAAATTATCACCATGGCTCTATTTTCCTGGGGTAAAGGAGGTTGTTTTCCCAACATAGGTTGAGGTTTTTCTTGCCCTTGTACTGTGTTGTTTTGTCCTACTTGATATCTTGGAGGCGGTGGCAATTGTTGCACTCCAGTTGGCCCATATGGTCTTTCCCTAACATAGTTTCTATTGTAGAAACATTCATGGGTCTCATGGTTTGTCCATTTTTGTTTGATAGCATACCACTTCAACACACGCTGTACATTTGCTCCTAGCCTTGGTTGCATGTTGCACCACTGAGTTGAATGGTCTCCTCCACAATTGTCACATTTTTGTGTGGGTTGTTGTCATGTTTTTGGGTTTAGTCTGCTACCTTGGTTCATCCTTTTGATTACTTCCTTGATCATTTGATCAACGTCCGGCACAGTTGGATTCTACCCATCCAGTTTCAATGTGGATTCACTAGTGGTCAAAGAGGTGCTACTCGTCCCATGCTCTATATCCTTAGTCACCTCCCCATACGCTTTGTAGTTGTCTACTAGATACAATGTGTCTCTAGTGACTTGCTCGAAGGTAACACTTGCCTTCAAGTGCAAATCTTTTTTGACTCTCATTTTTCAATCCCTCTATGGAAAGGACTGACAATCTCTCATCCTAAGGCATCTCTCTGGTAGGACACACTTGGCCACCTGAGAGGGCCGCATGCGTCTAGCCTCGGCAACCATTCTAACCATTCTTGGTCCTCTTGATACCGTCTCTCTAGTTTCATGTCCTCCCCTTGGCACTACAATCTGTGTCCTCTTTGCTACTCTTTCATCCAGCCGTTCTGTTTGATCTCATGTAACAGTCAGAGGGGTTCTAGTTGCATAAGTCAAATCAAGTGCTTCATTGTCTCTATGTGTGTTCAAAGAAACTCTAGACTCCAATGATCCAATGGGTCCCACATTCGAGAATTGTTGATGCCCAAATGAATCTTCCACTCTCATTCTTACTTGACTTACATATCCAATCCTTGGTCTCGTTTGAGTCGTCCTCGTGGGTCTAACTTGCTCAGGGGCTACATAATATTGATGGAGTTGTCCACCAAAGTATGTATACCAACCTAACTCCTTATAGTCTATAGGAGATTATTTATGGCCATTCTTATCCATCATGACCACTTGGATATTTCTCCCCTCTGTGTATGTAAAAACATACAGCCTCTTGTGGTCGGTGAGCTCCTTGCTGCGGGGTTCATCATACATCTATAATAGAGTGTTTTTTCTCCATTATTGAATTTATATAGTCCCTGATATCTATATTAAGACACTCCGTCTTGTTAGTGCACCTGAGCATGACGTTTTTCTTGTCCAAATTGGGTGGATTGTCCACTAACTCCTCATCTAATTTTTTCTTGGTGCCAGTCAACCCCCATTTTTCCACAATAAAGGGGTTATGCACAACTAGATACATCATTCCTCCCCAATCAAAGTACCTATCTCGGTTATAGTCCACATCTACAAGGTCCTTGAGCTTGCTTGGTTTGTTTTTCAGCTTAAATCAATAGCGGTCCATTCCATCCTTATAGATTTTAGCTTTAAGCTCATTCTCAAATTGAAATTTTTGATACAATAGCTTGACGTCTGATGCGGATCAAGAAGGACCTACCCCTGTGGAATTTCCTTCCTTAAATCTCACCTTGTTGAATCCCTTGGCCATTATGGTGTATGATCTTTTCGATGATGTATCAGGCAAACTTTCCTCTATATTGCCTTCTAGAGGATGGTGTGGATTTTGATTCACACTCTCTTCAGTTGAAATGTTTCTCACTTGGTCTCTTAGGCTTGGATTCCTATTCTGGTACAATCTTCTTGATCTCAAATACATGAAGAATTGATCTTACAAAACCCCAACCTTGTTACCTCATTGGCTATCTTGTATTCTCTCCAGTTTGAGTTACTTGTTGGGCCTCTCTAGCTCCTGCACCTTGTAGAAATGCTTGATGGCTATGAGTTTATAGCCGTTCTTGTTAGTCCAAGCTTACAATCATTAAAATTTTATCCGACACTTTCAATAAATTCACAATTTTGCTTATAACATCCACAACTTAAATCCAATTTCAATTTTGAAAAGACCACTAGGGTCTTGGAGACTATCTCTGGCTATGTTGAAGTTCTGGTCTTAGTATGTCTCAAAGGAACATGGATCGTGATCCATGTACCTTAGTGGCAAATGGGGTGATTTTGATCCCACACCTAGCCCTTGGTCTAAAGATATCAACTCTATACATTTTTCAAATTTTGGGTCTGTTTAGGGTGGTCAAAAGTCAAACCCTAGCCCTTTTATGTGATTTTTGATCTGAACTGATTTTGCACTTTTTGACCTCCTTCTGGATTTCTTTTCACTTCCTTGCTTTGGGAATTTTTCTTCAAAATGGTTTAAGCTCCTTAATGGTCCAATTTTTGTTAAGGATTTCATGAAAGGTACATGGATCGCGATCCATGTTGGGAAGCCAACTTGCCTTTTCTTGATACCATTAGGATCATCATGTTTACTAGATGTGAGGGTATCAAAATTTTGGAATTAAACTAGTTTTTGTCAGTCAAAAATGAATTCTAAAGTCTGATATGGCTATTTCCAACTCAGATATTTTTTGTGTTCTCCACCTCTTTTGTAACTTTTTACGAATGGTTCTTTTGGGAAATGTTTTTCAAATTTTACCAGTTATCCACTTGTCAAATTTCAGCTCAAAAGCCTGATGAGGTACATGGATCGTGAACCATGTTTGACCTCATTTTGACATGAGATTTGGTTAGCTTATAGTCTTGGTTATGATGACACTCTTCTGCAAGTCTTTTTGGATTTGAACCACTTTTGCCCAACCAAAAGAAAAAAATTGTGTCTACTTTGTGGTTTTTGGCTATCAGGTGGGTTTTGGTTTTTCAATCAATTTTTTACACTTTTTTGTTGTGGTGTCTTTTGGAAAAGTTGATCCACTAGTTATCAGGGATGCACTCATTAAATATCATCCCAAAATGTCCTTGGTGTACATGGATCGCGATCCATGTTGGGAAGGACTTTGAGATAAATTATGGTCCTGCAGGTTTCCTATTCCCTATAGAAGCCAAATCTCACCCCTTTTTGAATTTGGAACTCCAAAAGTTCAATTTCCCAAGGGTTTACTAGATTTTCAAGTTTTTTTGCAGATTGATCCAATTTCCTGATTTTGGATGTGCTTTAGCAGTTTATTTATAGTCAAAGTTAGGATTTTGGTATCTGGAAGCAAGCCTAAACAATGGATGACAACAATTGGCACAAAAGTTAGCGGGTCACCGCGAGATGGACGTTTATAGCATAGCTGTCAAGCACTAACATATGTCAATACTCTGGGAAGTGACTCAGGATGGGGCACGTAGACTCTTTGAGATTGTCAGTCTCAAAAAGTAAACCTACATAACTACGTATTAACTACTTTTAGAAAATCTACCACTCTCTAGTCCAAAAATCTGTCTATGCCCAATCTCATCGCTCGAGGTCATCACGCCTTTTCAACATCCAAATAGTGTCGGATTACAATGAAACTTTAGGAGGAGTATTACAACACTTAAAGACACAATCCTACCAAGTTCTGTGGTCATCTGGGAAGGTACCAAAATCACAATCCATCCCAAAAAATTGCAACAAAACATATTCGAAAAGGTAGCTCTATAGCATAGAAACACTTTTCCAAGGTCAAAACATCGTAGCACTCAAATCCACGCATTTAGCTCACGAATAGGTTGTCACGAACCACAACAAAACCAAGAATGGTTACACTTACATTAAAGAGCAAGAGACAAGGAACACAATGCACTAATTGGAATCAAATTTTGATTACCAATTAAAGAGAAAAATTGATTACAATATGTAGAGACTTGCAGCTCACAATCAACGCCCAAAGAAATCTTTGAGATAATGATAATATTATCTTTTAAAGTAAGTGTTTTCCACGACCATTGGCCACTTTACAAGGCTTGTAGGTTCTGAGCATGCAATAGAGAATAATGGGCTAGATTACACTTCAAGAATCATTACTTGCTAATTACAAGGCTTCTTTGAAAAAAAAGGTCACAATTTAAGAAAAGGTCTACCCTTGGGCCACCGCCACGCTTTCCGCTCAAGCTTGGACTCGCAAGCTAGCAAATAGAATCTATCAAGCCCTTCCCAAGCTCTATTAACTAGTACACTCTCACTCCCATTGAGGTGGAATTGGATAGATAGTTGGTCTGCTCCTTTCCATCTTTTGTTGTTGCTATCCCAAAATTAGCTCACTCGACAAAATCCTTTGTTGTTTATATTTTTGGCAACTTCCCTCCAGATTGGGTTCAAATGAATGCTTCCAACCTTAGATAGACATGGGGACCAATGAGTTACAGAATTGTGAATATATATTGTGATCCCTCCCCATTCTAGGACCTCCATTGCTTTGTTTGATTTTCAAATAAGCTCACCCATATTGTCCCCAAGCCTTAGGCTAGACCATTGAGGGGCAAGAAACTCTAGCCCTTTCCATTGGCCACTTACAAGCATAGTTTAGCTTTTTTCATCAAGTCCTTAGTCATAATAGCCCACACATAGTCCTACTTCGTGATTGTTACCACAAATTTAAGCACTCTACATGAGTACCGGAGTTTAGGATCCCAAATACTACCTTACTCTACTGGTCTCACCATGCACTCCCATCCAGCCCATTGCCAGGGCATCAAGACTTTCGTCTTATTTTTCCGTAAGAATCTTTTACATGTTTCAAAATTTCTTTCCAATTGCGTTAGACCAACTTAACTAGCAAACCATTGAAAGCTATGTAAGGGAGCATAAATGTGGTAATCACTTTCACTCTGCTAGGGAAAGGGAGAAGTAGATATTCTCACAAGTGCATCTTGGTCCTTACCCTCTCCAAGACCCAAAGGAATCTTTTCTTGTGGGTCATGTCCACCCAAGTGGGGATACTAAGTGCCGGAATACCTTCCCTTCAAAATTATCTCCCCATTCCACATCGACGAATCGAAAGAGTCATTTTCTAATAGTGAAATCAATCTTAATTTTTCAATGCTACACTTTGATCGTGAGGCTAAGGCAAATGTTTGCACAATCTCCAACGCCTTCCTATTCACCTGAAGGCAATCTTTGAGGAAGAGTAACGGGTCATCCACAAAAACTTTGCAAGAAGTTGGTCATTATTGAGCACATATAACCCTTGGATC